>NW_028225892.1:0-124017 GCF_052327205.1 Somniosus microcephalus
TCCCATTGAATTCCCCATTGATCCCATAGATTTGCCCATTGATCCCCTTGATCCCATTGAATTCCCCATTGATCCCATAGACTTCCACATTGATCCCCTTGATCACATTGAATTCCCCTTTGATCCCATAGATATCCCCATTGATCCCCTTGATCCCATTGAATTCCCCATTGAACCCATTGATTTCCCAATTGATCCCCTTGATCCCATAGATTTCCCCATTGATCCCACAGATTTCCCCATTGATCCCATTGATTTCCCCATTGATCCCCTTGATCCCATTGACTTCCCCATTGATCCCATAGATTTCCCCATTGATCCCATACATTTCCCCATGGATCCCACAGACTTCCCCATTGATCCCATAGACTTCCGCATTGATCCCAGTCTTCCCCATTGATCCCATAGATTTCCCCATTGATCCCACAGATTTCCCCATTGATCCCATAGATTTCCCCATTGATCCCATAGATTTCCCCTTTGATCCCATAGATTTCCCCATTGATCCCATAGATTTCACCATTGATCCCATAGATTACCCTATTGATCCCATAGATTTCCCCATTGATCCCATAGATTTCCCCATTGATCCCATTGATCCCCTTGATCCCATTGAATTCCTCATTGATCCCACTGAATTCCCCATTGATCCCCTTGATCCCCTTGAATTCCCCATTGATCCCATAGATTTCCCCATTGATCCCATAGATTTCCCCATTGATCCCATAGATTTCCCCATTGATCCCATACATTTCCCCATGGATCCCACAGACTTCCCCATTGATCCCATAGACTTCCGCATTGATCCCAGTCTTCCCCATTGATCCCATAGATTTCCCCATTGATCCCACAGATTTCCCCATTGATCCCATAGATTTCCCCATTGATCCCATAGATTTCCCCTTTGATTCCATGGATTTCCCCATTGATCCCATAGATTTCCCCATTGATCCCATTGAATTCCCCATTGATCCCATAGATTTGCCCATTGATCCCCTTGATCCCATTGAATTCCCCATTGATCCCATAGACTTCCACATTGATCCCCTTGATCACATTGAATTCCCCATTGATCCCATAGATATCCCCATTGATCCCCTTGATCCCATTGAATTCCCCATTGAACCCATTGATTTCCCAATTGATCCCCTTGATCCCATAGATTTCCCCATTGATCCCATAGATCTCCCCATTGATCCCTTAGATTTCCCCATTGATCCCATTGATGCCATTGAATTCTCCATTGATCCCATAGATTTCCCCATTGATCCCATTGAATTCCACCTTGATCCCATTGATTTCCCCATTGATCCCATAGATTTCCCCATTGATCCCATAGATTTCCCCATTGATCCCCTTGACCCATTGAATTCCCCATTGATTTCCCCATTCATCCCCTTGATCCCATTTAAGACCCCATTGATCCCAAAGATTTCCCCATTGATCCCCTTGAATTCCCCAATGATCCCATAGATTTCCCCATTGATCCCCTTGATCCCATTGAATTCCCCATTAATCCCATTGATTTCCCAATTGATCCCCTTGATCCCATTGAATTCCCCATTGATCCCATAGATTTCCCCATTGATCCCCTTGATCCCATTGAATTCCCCATTAATCCCATTGATTTCCCAATTGATCCCCTTGATCCCATTGAATTCCACATTGATCCCATTGATTTCCCCATTGATCCCCTTGATCCCATTGAATTCCCCATTGAGCCCATTGATTTCCCCATTGATCCCCTTGATCCCATTGAATTCCCCATTGATCCCATAGATTTCCCCATTGATCCCCTTGATCCCATTGAATTCCCCATTGATCCCATAGATTTCCCCATTGATCCCCTTGTTCCCATTGAATTCCCCATTGATCCCATTGATGTCCCCATTGTTCCCCTTGATCCCATTGAATTCCCCATTGATCCCATTGATTTCTCAATTGATCCCCTTGATCCCATTGAATTCCCCATTGATCACATTGATTTCCCCATTGATCCCCTTGATCCCATTGAATTCCCCATTGATCCCATAGATTTCCCCATTGATCCCCTAGATCCCATTGAATTCCCCATTGATCCCATAGATTTCCACATTGATCCCCTTGATCCGATTGAATTGCCCATTGATCCCATTGATTTCCCCATTGATCCCATTGATCCCATTGAATTCGCCATTGATCTCATTGATTTCCCCATTGATCCCCCTGATCCGATTGACTTCACCATTGATCCCATAGATTTCCCCATTGATCCCATACATTTCCCCATGGATCCCACAGACTTCCCCATTGATCCCATAGACTTCCGCATTGATCCCAGTCTTCCCCATTGATCCCATAGATTTCCCCATTGAACCCACAGATTTCCCCATTGATCCCATAGATTTCCCCATTGATCCCATAGATTTCCCCTTTGATTCCATAGATTTCCCCATTGATTACAAAAATTTCACCATTGATCCCATAGATTTCCCTATTGATCCCATAGATTTCCCCATTGATCCCATAGATTTCCCCATTGATCCCATTGATGCCCTTGATCCCATTTAAATCCTCATTGATCCCACTGAATTCCCCATTGATCCCCTTGATCCCCTTGAATTCCCCATTGATCCCATAGTTTTCCCCATTGAGCCCATAGATTTCCCCATTGATCACATGGATTTCCCCATTGATCCCATAGATTTCCCCATTGATCCCATTGATATCTCCATTGATCCCCTTGATCCCATTGAATTCCCCATTGATCCCATTGATTTCACCATTGATCCCCTTCATCCCATTGAATTCCCCATTGATCCCATAGATTTCCCCATTGACCCCCTTGATCCCATAGATTTCCCCATTGATCCCATTGATCCCATTGAATTCCCCATTGATCCCATAGATTTCCCAATTGATCCCATAGATTTCCCCATTGATCCCATAGATTTCCCCGTTGATCCCATTGAATTCCCCATTGATCCCATAGATTTCCCCATTGATCCCATTGAATTCCCCATTGATCCCATTGATTTCCCCATTGATCCCATAGACTTCCCCATTGATCCCACAGATTTCCCCCTTGATCCCATTGAATTCCACATTGATCCCATTGATTTCCCCATTGATCCCCTTGCTCCCATTGAATTCCCCATTGAGCCCATTGATTTCCCCATTGATCCCCTCGATCCCATTGAATTCCCCATTGATCCCATAGATTTCCCCATTGATCCCCTTGATCCCATTGAATTCCCCATTGATCCCATAGATTTCCACATTGATCCCCTTGTTCCCATTGAATTCCCCATTGATCCCATTGATTTCCCCATTGTTCCCCTTGAACCCATTGAATTCCCCATTGATCCCATTGATTTCTCCATTGATCCCCTTGATCCCATTGAATTCCCCATTGATCACATTGATTTCCCCATTGATCCCCTTCATCCCATTGAATTCCCCATTGATCCCATAGATTTCCCCATTGATCCCCTTGATCCCATTGAATTCCCCAATGATCCCATAGATTTCCCCATTGATCCCCTTGATCCCATTGAATTCCCCATTGAGCCCATAGATTTCCCCATTGATCCCCTTGATCCCATTGAATTCCCCATTGACCCCTTAGATTTCCCCATTGATCCCCTTGATCCCATTGAATTCCCCAATGATCCCATAGATTTCCCCATTGATCCCCTTGATCCCATTGAATTCCCCATTGATCCCATAGATTTCCCCATTGATCCCCTTGATCCCATTGAATTCCCCATTGATCCCATTGATTTCCCAATTGATCCCCTTGATCCGATTGAATTCCCCATTGATTTCCCCATTGATCCGCTTGATCCGTTTGAATTCCCCATTGATCCCATTAATTTCCCCATTGATCCCCTTGATCCCATTGAATAACCCATTTATCCCATAGATTTCCCCATTGACGCCATTGAATTCCCCATTGAGTCCATTGATTTACCCATTGATCCCATTGAATTCCCAATTGATCCCCTTGATCCGATTGAATTGCCCATTGATCCCGTTGATTTCCCCATTGATCCCCTTGATCCCCTTGAATTCGCCATTGATCCCATTGATTTCCCCATTGATCCCCTTGATCCCATTGACTTCCCCATTGATCCCATAGATTTCCCCATTGATCCCATACATTTCCCCATGGATCCCACAGACTTCCCCATTGATCCCATAGACTTCCGCATTGATCCCAGTCTTCCCCATAGATCCCATAGATTTCCCCATTGATCCCACAGATTTCCCCATTGATCCCATAGATTTCCCCATTGATCCCATAGATTTCCCCTTTGATCCATAGATTTCCCCATTGATCCCATAGATTTCACCATTGATCCCATAGATTACCCTATTGATCCCATAGATTTCCCCATTGATCCCATAGATTTCCCCATTGATCCCATTGATCCCCTTGATCCCATTGAATTCCTCATTGATCCCACTGAATTCCCCATTGATCCCCTTGATCCCCTTGAATTCCCCATTGATCCCATAGATTTCCCCATTGATCCCATAGATTTCCCCATTGATCCCATACATTTCCCCATTGATCCCATACATTTCCCCATGGATCCCACAGACTTCCCCATTGATCCCATAGGCTTCCGCATTGATCCCAGTCTTCCCCATTGATCCCATAGATTTCCCCATTGATCCCACAGATTTCCCCATTGATCCCATAGATTTCCCCATTGATTCCATAGATTTCCCCTTTGATTCCATGGATTTCCCCATTGATCCCATAGATTTCCCCATTGATCCCATTGAATTCCCATTGATCCCATAGATTTGCCCATTGATCCCCTTGATCCCATTGAATTCCCCATTGATCCCATAGACTTCCACATTGATCCCCTTGATCACATTGAATTCCCCATTGATCCCATAGATATCCCCATTGATCCCCTTGATCCCATTGAATTCCCCATTGAACCCATTGATTTCCCAATTTATCCCCTTGATCCCATAGATTTCCCCATTGATCCCACAGATTTCCCCATTGATCCCATTGAATTCCCCATTGAACCCATTGATTTCCCAATTGATCCCCTTGATCCCATAGATTTCCCCATTGATCCCATAGATTTCCCCATTGATCCCATACATTTCCCCATGGATCCCACAGACTTCCCCATTGATCCCATAGACTTCCGCATTGATCCCAGTCTTCCCCATTGATCCCATAGATTTCCCCATTGATCCCACAGATTTCCCCATTGATCCCATAGATTTCCCCTTTGATCCCATAGATTTCCCCATTGATCCCATAGATTTCACCATTGATCCCATAGATTACCCTATTGATCCCATAGATTTCCCCATTGATCCCATAGATTTCCCCATTGATCCCATTGATCCCCTTGATCCCATTGAATTCCTCATTGATCCCACTGAATTCCCCATTGATCCCCTTGATCCCCTTGAATTCCCCATTGATCCCATAGATTTCCCCATTGATCCCATAGATTTCCCCATTGATCCCATAGATTTCCCCATTGATCCCACAGACTTCCCCATTGATCCCATAGACTTCCGCATTGATCCCAGTCTTCCCCATTGATCCCATAGATTTCCCCATTGATCCCACAGATTTCCCCATTGATCCCATAGATTTCCCCATTGATCCCATAGATTTCCCCTTTGATTCCATGGATTTCCCCATTGATCCCATAGATTTCCCCATTGATCCCATTGAATTCCCCATTGATCCCATAGATTTGCCCATTGATCCCCTTGATCCCATTGAATTCCCCATTGATCCCATAGACTTCCACATTGATCCCCTTGATCACATTGAATTCCCCATTGATCCCATAGATATCCCCATTGATCCCCTTGATCCCATTGAATTCCCCATTGAACCCATTGATTTCCCAATTGATCCCCTTGATCCCATAGATTTCCCCATTGATCCCATAGATTTCCCCATTGATCCCTTAGATTTCCCCATTGATCCCATTGATGCCATTGAATTATCCATTGATCCCATAGATTTCCCCATTGATCCCATTGAATTCCACCTTGATCCCATTGATTTCCCCATTGATCCCATAGATTTCCCCATTGATCCCATAGATTTCCCCATTGATCCCCTTGACCCATTGAATTCCCCATTGATTTCCCCATTCATCCCCTTGATCCCATTTAAGACCCCATTGATCCCAAAGATTTCCCCATTGATCCCCTTGAATTCCCCATTGATCCCATAGATTTCCCCATTGATCCCCTTGATCCCATTGAATTCCCCATTAATCCCATTGATTTCCCAATTGATCCCCTTGATCCCATTGAATTCCCCATTGATCCCATAGATTTCCCCATTGATCCCCTTGAGCCCATTGAATTCCCCATTAATCCCATTGATTTCCCAATTGATCCCCTTGATCCCATTGAATTCCACATTGATCCCATTGATTTCCCCATTGATCCCCTTGATCCCATTGAATTCCCCATTGAGCCCATTGATTTCCCCATTGATCCCCTTGATCCCATTGAATTCCCCATTGATCCCATAGATTTCCCCATTGATCCCCTTGATCCCATTGAATTCCCCATTGATCCCATAGATTTCCCCATTGATCCCCTTGTTCCCATTGAATTCCCCATTGATCCCATTGATGTCCCCATTGTTCCCCTTGATCCCATTGAATTCCCCATTGATCCCATTGATTTCTCAATTGATCCCCTTGATCCCATTGAATTCCCCATTGATCACATTGATTTCCCCATTGATCCCCTTGATCCCATTGAATTCCCCATTGATCCCATAGATTTCCCCATTGATCCCCTAGATCCCATTGAATTCCCCATTGATCCCATAGATTTCCACATTGATCCCCTTGATCCGATTGAATTGCCCATTGATCCCATTGATTTCCCCATTGATCCCATTGATCCCATTGAATTCGCCATTGATCTCATTGATTTCCCCATTGATCCCCCTGATCCGATTGACTTCACCATTGATCCCATAGATTTCCCCATTGATCCCATACATTTCCCCATGGATCCCACAGACTTCCCCATTGATCCCATAGACTTCCGCATTGATCCCAGTCTTCCCCATTGATCCCATAGATTTCCCCATTGATCCCACAGATTTCCCCATTGATCCCATAGATTTCCCCATTGATCCCATAGATTTCCCCTTTGATTCCATAGATTTCCCCATTGATCACAAAAATTTCACCATTGATCCCATAGATTTCCCTATTGATCCCATAGATTTCCCCATTGATCCCATAGATTTCCCCATTGATCCCATTGATCCCCTTGATCCCATTTAAATCCTCATTGATCCCACTGAATTCCCCATTGATCCCCTTGATCCCCTTGAATTCCCCATTGATCCCATAGTTTTCCCCATTGAGCCCATAGATTTCCCCATTGATCACATGGATTTCCCCATTGATCCCATAGATTTCCCCATTGATCCCATTGATATCTCCATTGATCCCCTTGATCCCATTGAATTCCCCATTGATCCCATTGATTTCACCATTGATCCCCTTCATCCCATTGAATTCCCCATTGATCCCATAGATTTCCCCATTGACCCCCTTGATCCCATAGATTTCCCCATTGATCCCATTGATCCCATTGAATTCCCCATTGATCCCATAGATTTCCCAATTGATCCCATAGATTTCCCCATTGATCCCATAGATTTCCCCGTTGATCCCATTGAATTCCCCATTGATCCCATAGATTTCCCCATTGATCCCATTGAATTCCCCATTGATCCCATTGATTTCCCCATTGATCCCATAGACTTCCCCATTGATCCCACAGATTTCCCCCTTGATCCCATTGAATTCCACATTGATCCCATTGATTTCCCCATTGATCCCCTTGATCCCATTGAATTCCCCATTGAGCCCATTGATTTCCCCATTGATCCCCTCGATCCCATTGAATTCCCCATTGATCCCATAGATTTCCCCATTGATCCCCTTGATCCCATTGAATTCCCCATTGATCCCATAGATTTCCCCATTGATCCCCTTGTTCCCATTGAATTCCCCATTGATCCCATTGATTTCCCCATTGTTCCCCTTGAACCCATTGAATTCCCCATTGATCCCATTGATTTCTCCATTGATCCCCTTGATCCCATTGAATTCCCCATTGATCACATTGATTTCCCCATTGATCCCCTTGATCCCATTGAATTCCCCATTGATCCCATAGATTTCGCCATTGATCCCCTTGATCCCATTGAATTCCCCAATGATCCCATAGATTTCCCCATTGATCCCCTTGATCCCATTGAATTCCCCATTGAGCCCATAGATTTCCCCATGGATCCCCTTGATCCCATTGAATTCCCCATTGATCCCATTGATTTCCCAATTGATCCCCTTGATCCGATTGAATTCCCCATTGATTTCCCCATTGATCCGCTTGAACCCTTTGAATTCCCCATTGATCCCATTGATTTCCCCATTGATCCCCTTGATCCCATTGAATAACCCATTTATCCCATAGATTTCACCATTGACCACATTGAATTCCCCATTGAGCCCATTAATTTCCCCATTGATCCCATTGAATTCCCAATTGATCCCCTTGATCCGATTGAATTGCCCATTGATCCCATTGATTTCCCCATTGATCCCCTTGAATTCGCCATTGATCCCATTGATTTCCCCATTGATCCCCTTGATCCCATTGACTTCCCCATTGATCCCATAGATTTCCCCATTGAACCCATACATTTCCCCATGGATCCCACAGACTTCCCCATTGATCCCATAGACTTCCGCATTGATCCCAGTCTTTCCCATTGATCCCATAGATTTCCCCATTGATCCCACAGATTTCCCCATTGATCCCATAGATTTCCCCATTGATCCCATAGATTTCCCCTTTGATCCCATAGATTTCCCCATTGATCCCATAGATTTCACCATTGATCCCATAGATTTCCCTATTGATCCCATACATTTCCCCATTGATCCCATAGATTTCCCCATTGATCCCATTGATCCCCTTGATCCCATTGAATTCCTCATTGATCCCACTGAATTCCCCATTGATCCCCTTGATCCCCTTGAATTCCCCATTGTTCCCATAGATTTCCCCATTGAGCCCATAGATTTCCCCATTGATCCCATGGATTTCCCCATTGATCCCATAGATTTCCCCATTGATCCCATTGAATTACCCATTGATCCCATAGATTTGCCCATTGATCCCCTTGATCCCATTGAATTCCCCATTGATCCCATAGACTTCCACATTGATCCCCTTGATCACATTGAATTCCCCATTGATCCCATAGATTTCCCCATTGATCCCCTTGATCCCATTGAATTCCCCATTGAACCCATTGATTTCCCAATTGATCCCCTTGATCCCATTGAATTCCCCATTGATCCCATTGATTTCTCCATTGATCCCATTGAATTCCCCATTGATCCCATTGATTTCCCCATTGATCCCGTTGATCCCATTGAATTTGCCATTGATCCCCTTGATCCCATTGAAGTCCCCATTGAACCCATACATTTCCCCATGGATCCCACAGACTTCCCCATTGATCCCATAGACTTCCGCATTGATCCCAGTCTTTCCCATTGATCCCATAGATTTCCCCATTGATCCCACAGATTTCCCCATTGATCCCATAGATTTCCCCATTGATCCCATAGATTTCCCCTTTGATCCCATAGATTTCCCCATTGATCCCATAGATTTCACCATTGATCCCATAGATTTCCCTATTGATCCCATACATTTCCCCATTGATCCCATAGATTTCCCCATTGATCCCATTGATCCCCTTGATCCCATTGAATTCCTCATTGATCCCACTGAATTCCCCATTGATCCCCTTGATCCCCTTGAATTCCCCATTGTTCCCATAGATTTCCCCATTGAGCCCATAGATTTCCCCATTGATCCCATGGATTTCCCCATTGATCCCATAGATTTCCCCATTGATCCCATTGAATTACCCATTGATCCCATAGATTTGCCCATTGATCCCCTTGATCCCATTGAATTCCCCATTGATCCCATAGACTTCCACATTGATCCCCTTGATCACATTGAATTCCCCATTGATCCCATAGATTTCCCCATTGATCCCCTTGATCCCATTGAATTCCCCATTGAACCCATTGATTTCCCAATTGATCCCCTTGATCCCATTGAATTCCCCATTGATCCCATTGATTTCTCCATTGATCCCATTGAATTCCCCATTGCTCCCATTGATTTCCCCATTGATCCCGTTGATCCCATTGAATTTGCCATTGATCCCCTTGATCCCATTGAAGTCCCCATTGATCCCATAGATTTCCCCATTGATCCCATTGAATTCCCCATTGATCCCATAGATTTCCCCATTGATCCCCTTAATCCCATTGAATTCCCCATTGATCCCATTGATTTCTCCATTGATCCCATTGAATTCCCCATTGATCCCATTGATTTCCCCATTGATCCCATAGACTTCCGCATTGATCCCAGTCTTCCCCATTGATCCAATAGATTTCCCCATTGATCCCACAGATTTCCCCATTGATCCCATAGATTTCCCCTTTGATTCCATAGATTTCCCCATTGATCACAAAAATTTCACCATTGATCCCATAGATTTCCCTATTGATCCCATAGATTTCCCCATTGATCCCATAGATTTCCCCATTGATCCCATTGATCCCCTTGATCCCATTTAAATCCTCATTGATCCCACTGAATTCCCCATTGATCCCCTTGATCCCCTTGAATTCCCCATTGATCCCATAGATTTCCCCATTGAGCCCATAGATTTCCCCATTGATCACATGGATTTCCCCATTGATCCCATAGATTTCCCCATTGATCCCATTGATATCTCCATTGATCCCCTTGATCCCATTGAATTCCCCATTGATCCCATTGATTTCACCATTGATCCCCTTCATCCCATTGAATTCCCCATTGATCCCATAGATTTCCCCATTGACCCCCTTGATCCCATAGATTTCCCCATTGATCCCATTGATCCCATTGAATTCCCCATTGATCCCATAGATTTCCCAATTGATCCCATAGATTTCCCCATTGATCCCATAGATTTCCCCGTTGATCCCATTGAATTCCCCATTGATCCCATAGATTTCCCCATTGATCCCATTGAATTCCCCATTGATCCCATTGATTTCCCCATTGATCCCATAGACTTCCCCATTGATCCCACAGATTTCCCCCTTGATCCCATTGAATTCCACATTGATCCCATTGATTTCCCCATTGATCCCCTTGATCCCATTGAATTCCCCATTGAGCCCATTGATTTCCCCATTGATCCCCTCGATCCCATTGAATTCCCCATTGATCCCATAGATTTCCCCATTGATCCCCTTGATCCCATTGAATTCCCCATTGATCCCATAGATTTCCCCATTGATCCCCTTGTTCCCATTGAATTCCCCATTGATCCCATTGATTTCCCCATTGTTCCCCTTGAACCCATTGAATTCCCCATTGATCCCATTGATTTCTCCATTGATCCCCTTGATCCCATTGAATTCCCCATTGATCACATTGATTTCCCCATTGATCCCCTTGATCCCATTGAATTCCCCAATGATCCCATAGATTTCCCCATTGATCACCTTGATCCCATTGAATTCCCCATTGAGCCCATAGATTTCCCCATTGATCCCCTTGATCCCATTGAATTCCCCATTGATCCCATTGATTTCCCAATTGATCCCCTTGATCCGATTGAATTCCCCATTGATTTCCCCATTGATCCGCTTGAACCCTTTGAATTCCCCATTGATCCCATTGATTTCCCCATTGATCCCCTTGATCCCATTGACTTCCCCATTGATCCCATAGATTTCCCCATTGAACCCATACATTTCCCCATGGATCCCACAGACTTCCCCATTGATCCCATAGACTTCCGCATTGATCCCAGTCTTTCCCATTGATCCCATAGATTTCCCCATTGATCCCACAGATTTCCCCATTGATCCCATAGATTTCCCCATTGATCCCATAGATTTCCCCTTTGATCCCATAGATTTCCCCATTGATCCCATAAATTTCACCATTGATCCCATAGATTTCCCTATTGATCCCATACATTTCCCCATTGATCCCATAGATTTCCCCATTGATCCCATTGATCCCCTTGATCCCATTGAATTCCTCATTGATCCCACTGAATTCCCCATTGATCCCCTTGATCCCCTTGAATTCCCCATTGTTCCCATAGATTTCCCCATTGAGCCCATAGATTTCCCCATTGATCCCATGGATTTCACCATTGATCCCATAGATTTCCCCATTGATCCCATTGAATTCCCCATTGATCCCATAGATTTGCCCATTGATCCCCTTGATCCCATTGAATTCCCCATTGATCCCATAGACTTCCACATTGATCCCCATTGATCCCATTGAATTCCCCATTGATCCCATAGATTTCCCCATTGATCCCCTTAATCCCATTGAATTCCCCATTGATCCCATTGATTTCTCCATTGATCCCATTGAATTCCCCATTGATCCCATTGATTTCCCCATTGATCCCGTTGATCCCATTGAATTCCCCATTGATCCCATAGATTTCCCCATTGATCCCCTTGATCCCATTTAATTCCCCATTGATCCCATTGATTTCCCAATTCATCCCCTTGATCCCATTGAATTCCCCATTGATCCCATTGATTTCCCCATTGATCCCCTTGATCCCATTGAATTCCCCATTGATCCCATAGATTTCCCCATTGATCCCCTTGATCCCATTGAATTCCCCATTGATCCCATAGATTTCCCCATTGATCCCCTTGATCCCATTGAATTCCCCATTGATTTCCCCATTGATCACCTTGATCCCATTGAATTCCCCATTGATCCCATTAATTTCCCCATTGATCCCATAGATTTCTCCATCGATCCCATAGATTTCCCCATTGATCCCATAGATTTCCCCATTGATCCCATAGATTTCCCCATTGATCCCATAGATTTCCCCATTGATCCCACAGATTTCCCCATTGATCCCATTGATTTCCCCATTGATCCCATAGACTTCCCCATTGATCCCACAGATTTCCCCCTTGATCCCATTGAATTCCACATTGATCCCATTGATTTCCCCATTGATCCCCTTGATCCCATTGAATTCCCCATTGAGCCCATTGATTTCCCCATTGATCCCCTTGATCCCATTGAATTCCCCATTGATCCCATAGATTTCCCCATTGATCCCCTTGATCCCATTGAATTCCCCAATGATCCCATAGATTTCCCCATTGATCCCCTTGATCCCATTGAATTCCCCATTGATCCCATAGATTTCCCCATTGATCCCCTTGATCCCATTGAATTCCCCATTGATCCCATTGATTTCCCAATTGATCCCCTTGATCCGATTGAATTCCCCATTGATTTCCCCATTGATCCGCTTGATCCCTTTGAATTCCCCATTGATCCCATTGATTTCCCCATTGATCCCCTTGATCCCATTGAATAACCCATTTATCCCATAGATTTCCCCATTGACCCCATTGAATTCCCCATTGAGCCCATTGATTTCCCCATTGATCCCATTGAATTCCCAATTGATCCCCTTGATCCGATTGAATTGCCCATTGATCCCGTTGATTTCCCCATTGATCCCCTTGATCCCCTTGAATTCGCCATTGATCCCATTGATTTCCCCATTGATCCCCTTGACTTCCCCATTGATCCCATAGATTTCCCCATTGATCCCATACATTTCCCCATGGATCCCACAGACTTCCCCATTGATCCCATAGACTTCTGCATTGATCCCAGTCTTCCCAATTGATCCCATAGATTTCCCCATTGATCCCACAGATTTCCCCATTGATCCCATAGATTTCCCCATTGATCCCATAGATTTCCCCTTTGATCCCATAGATTTCCCCATTGATCCCATAGATTTCACCATTGATCCCATAGATTACCCTATTGATCCCATAGATTTCCCCATTGATCCCATAGATTTCCCCATTGATCCCATTGATCCCCTTGATCCCATTGAATTCCTCATTGATCCCACTGAATTCCCCATTGATCCCCTTGATCCCCTTGAATTCCCCATTGATCCCATAGATTTCCCCATTGATCCCCTTGATCCCATTGAATTCCCCATTGATCCCATAGATTTCCCCATTGATCCCCTTGATCCCCTTGAATTCCCCATTGATCCCATAGATTTCCCCATTGAGCCCATCGATTTCCCCATTGATCCCATGGATTTCCCCATTGATCCCATAGATTTCCCCATTGATCCCATTGAATTCCCCATTGATCCCATAGATTTGCCCATTGATCCCCTTGATCCCATTGAATTCCCCATTGATCCCATAGACTTCCACATTGATCCCCTTGATCACATTGAATTCCCCATTGATCCCATAGATATCCCCATTGATCCCCTTGATCCCATTGAATTCCCCATTGAACCCATTGATTTCCCAATTGATCCCCTTGATCCCATAGATTTCCCCATTGATCCCATAGATTTCCCCATTGATCCCTTAGATTTCCCCATTGATCCCATTGATGCCAATGAATTCTCCATTGATCCCATAGATTTCCCCATTGATCCCATTGAATTCCACCTTGATCCCATTGATTTCCCCATTGATCCCATAGATTTCCCCATTGATCCCATAGATTTCCCCATTGATCCCCTTGATCCCATTGAATTCCCCATTGATTTCCCCATTCATCCCCTTGATCCCATTTAAGACCCCATTGATCCCAAAGATTTCCCCATTGATCCCCTTGATCCCATTGAATTCCCCATTGATCCCATAGATTTCCCCATTGATCCCCTTGATCCCATTGAATTCCCCATTGATCCCATAGATTTCCCCATTGATCCCCTTGATCCCATTGAATTCCCCATTAATCCCATTGATTTCCCAATTGATCCCCTTGATCCCATTGAATTCCCCATTGATCCCATAGATTTCCCCATTGATCCCCTGGATCCCATTGAATTCCACATTGATCCCATTGATTTCCCCATTGATCCCCTTGATCCCATTGAATTCCCCATTGAGCCCATTGATTTCCCCATTGATCCCCTTGAACCCATTGAATTCCCCATTGATCCCATAGATTTCCCCATTGATCCCCTTGATCCCATTGAATTCCCCATTGATCCCATAGATTTCCCCATTGATCCCCTTGTTCCCATTGAATTCCCCATTGATCCCATTGATGTCCCCATTGTTCCCCTTGATCCCATTGAATTCCCCATTGATCCCATTGATTTCTCAATTGATCCCCTTGATCCCATTGAATTCCCCATTGATCACATTGATTTCCCCATTGATCCCCTTGATCCCATTGAATTCCCCATTGATCCCATAGATTTCCCCATTGATCCCCTTGATCCCATTGAATTCCCCATTGATCCCATAGATTTCCACATTGATCCCCTTGATCCGATTGAATTGCCCATTGATCCCATTGAATTCCCCATTGATCCCATTGAATTCGCCATTGATCTCATTGATTTCCCCATTGATCCCCCTGATCCGATTGACGTCACCATTGATCCCATAGATTTCCCCATTGATCCCATACATTTCCCCATGGATCCCACAGACTTCCCCATTGATCCCATAGACTTCCGCATTGATCCCAGTCTTCCCCATTGATCCCATAGATTTCCCCATTGATCCCACAGATTTCCCCATTGATCCCATAGATTTCCCCATTGATCCCATAGATTTCCCCTTTGATTCCATAGATTTCCCCATTGATCACAAAAATTTCACCATTGATCCCATAGATTTCCCTATTGATCCCATAGATTTCCCCATTGATCCCATAGATTTCCCCATTGATCCCATTGATCCCCTTGATCCCATTGAATTCCTCATTGATCCCACTGAATTCCCCATTGATCCCCTTGATCCCCTTGAATTCCCCATTGATCCCATAGATTTCCCCATTGAGCCCATAGATTTCCCCATTGATCACATGGATTTCCCCATTGATCCCATAGATTTTCCCATTGATCCCATTGATATCTCCATTGATCCCCTTGATCCCATTGAATTCCCCATTGATCCCATTGATTTCACCATTGATCCCCTTCATCCCATTGAATTCCCCATTGATCCCATAGATTTCCCCATTGATCCCCTTGATCCCATAGATTTCCCCATTGATCCCATTGATCCCATTGAATTCCCCATTGATCCCATAGATTTCCCAATTGATCCCATAGATTTCCCCATTGATCCCATAGATTTCCCCGTTGATCCCATTGAATTCCCCATTGATCCCATAGATTTCCCCATTGATCCCATTGAATTCCCCATTGATCCCATTGATTTCCCCATTGAACCCATAGATTTCCCCATTGATCCCATAGATTTCCCCATTGATCCCCTTGATCCCATTGAATCCCCCATTGATCCCATAGATTTCGCCATTGATCCCATTGAATTCCCCATTGATCCCATAGATTTCCCCATTGATCCCCTTGATCGCATTGAATTCCCCATTGATCCCATTGATTTCCCAATTGATCCCCTTGTTCCGATTGAATTCCCCATTGATTTCCCCATTGATTCGCTTGATCCCTTTGAATTCCCCATTGATCCCATTGATTTCCCCATTGATCCCCTTGATCCCATTGAATAACCCATTTATCCCATAGATTTCCCCATTGACCCCATTGAATTCCCCATTGAGCCCATTGATTTCCCCATTGATCCCATTGAATTCCCAATTGATCCCCTTGATCCGATTGAATTGCCCATTGATCCCATTGATTTCCCCATTGATCCCCTTGATCCCCTTGAATTCGCCATTGATCCCATTGATTTCCCCATTGATCCCCTTGATCCCATTGACTTCCCCATTGATCCCATAGATTTCCCCATTGATCCCATACATTTCCCCATGGATCCCACAGACTTCCCCATTGATCCCATAGACATCCGCATTGATCCCAGTCTTCCCCATTGATCCCATAGATTTCCCCATTGATCCCACAGATTTCGCCATTGATCCCATAGATTTCCCCATTGATCCCATAGATTTCCCCTTTGATCCCATAGATTTCCCCATTGATCCCATAGATTTCACCATTGATCCCATAGATTACCCTATTGATCCCATAGATTTCCCCATTGATCCCATAGATTTCCCCATTGATCCCATTGATCCCCTTGATCCCATTGAATTCCTCATTGATCCCACTGAATTCCCCATTGATCCCCTTGATACCCTTGAATTCCCCATTGATCCCATAGATTTCCCCATTGAGCCCATAGATTTACCCATTGATCCCATGGATTTCCCCATTGATCCCATAGAGTTCCCCATTGATCCCATTGAATTCCCCATTGATCCCATAGATTTGCCCATTGATCCCCTTGATCCCATTGAATTCCCCATTGATCCCATAGACTTCCACATTGATCCCCTTGATCACATTGAATTCCCCATTGATCCCATAGATATCCCCATTGATCCCCTTGATCCCATTGAATTCCCCATTGAACCCATTGATTTCCCAATTGATCCCCTTGATCCCATAGATTTCCCCATTGATCCCATAGATTTCCCCATTGATCCCTTAGATTTCCCCATTGATCCCATTGATGCCATTGAATTCTCCATTGATCCCATAGATTTCCCCATTGATCCCATTGAATTCCACCTTGATCCCATTGATTTCCCCATTGATCCCATAGATTTCCCCATTGATCCCATAGATTTCCCCATTGATCCCCTTGATCCCATTGAATTCCCCATTGATTTCCCCATTCATCCCCTTGATCCCATTTAAGACCCCATTGATCCCAAAGATTTCCCCATTGATCCCCTTGATCCCATTGAATTCCCCATTGATCCCATAGATTTCCCCATTGATCCCCTTGATCCCATTGAATTCCCCATTGATCCCATAGATTTCCCCATTGATCCCCTTGATCCCATTGAATTCGCCATTAATCCCATTGATTTCCCAATTGATCCCCTTGATCCCATTGAATTCCCCATTGATCCCATAGATTTCCCCATTGATCCCCTTGATCCCATTGAATTCCCCATTAATCCCATTGATTTCCCAATTGATCCCCTTGATCCCATTGAATTCCACATTGATCCCATTGATTTCCCCATTGATCCCCTTGATCCCATTGAATTCCCCATTGAGCCCATTGATTTCCCCATTGATCCCCTTGATCCCATTGAATTCCCCATTGATCCCATAGATTTCCCCATTGATCCCCTTGATCCCATTGAATTCCCCATTGATCCCATAGATTTCCCCATTGATCCCCTTGTTCCCATTGAATTCCCCATTGATCCCATTGATGTCCCCATTGTTCCCCTTGATCCCATTGAATTCCCCATTGATCCCATTGATTTCTCAATTGATCCCCTTGATCCCATTGAATTCCCCATTGATCACATTGATTTCCCCATTGATCCCCTTGATCCCATTGAATTCCCCATTGATCCCATAGATTTCCCCATTGATCCCCTTGATCCCATTGAATTCCCCATTGATCCCATAGATTTCCACATTGATCCCCTTGATCCGATTGAATTGCCCATTGATCCCATTGATTTCCCCATTGATCCCATTGATCCCATTGAATTCGCCATTGATCTCATTGATTTCCCCATTGATCCCCCTGATCCGATTGACTTCACCATTGATCCCATAGATTTCCCCATTGATCCCATACATTTCCCCATGGATCCCACAGACTTCCCCATTGATCCCATAGACTTCCGCATTGATCCCAGTCTTCCCCATTGATCCCATAGATTTCCCCATTGATCCCACAGATTTCCCCATTGATCCCATAGATTTCCCCATTGATCCCATAGATTTCCCCTTTGATTCCATAGATTTCCCCATTGATCACAAAAATTTCACCATTGATCCCATAGATTTCCCTATTGATCCCATAGATTTCCCCATTGATCCCATAGATTTCCCCATTGATCCCATTGATCCCCTTGATCCCATTGAATTCCTCATTGATCCCACTGAATTCCCCATTGATCCCCTTGATCCCCTTGAATTCCCCATTGATCCCATAGATTTCCCCATTGAGCCCATAGATTTCCCCATTGATCACATGGATTTCCCCATTGATCCCATAGATTTCCCCATTGATCCCATTGATTTCACCATTGATCCCCTTCATCCCATTGAATTCCCCATTGATCCCATAGATTTCCCCATTGATCCCCTTGATCCCATAGATTTCCCCATTGATCCCATAGATTTCCCAATTGATCCCATAGATTTCCCCATTGATCCCATAGATTTCCCCGTTGATCCCATTGAATTCCCCATTGATCCCATAGATTTCCCCATTGATCCCATTGAATTCCCCATTGATCCCATTGATTTCCCCATTGAACCCATAGATTTCCCCATTGATCCCATAGATTTCCCCATTGATTCCCTTGATCCCATTGAATCCCCCATTGATCCCATAGATTTCGCCATTGATCCCATTGAATTCCCCATTGATCCCATAGATTTCCCCATTGATCCCCTTGATCCCATTGAACTCCCCATTGATCCCATAGATTTCCCCATTGATCCCCTTGATCCCATTGAATTCCCGATTGAACCCATTGATTTCCCAATTGATCCCCTTGATCCCATAGATTTCCCCATTGATCCCATAGATTTCCCCATTGATCCCATAGATTTCCCCATTGATCCCATTGATGCCATTGAATTCTCCATTGATCCCATAGATTTCCCCATTGATCCCATTGAATTCCACATTGATCCCATTGATTTCCCCATTGATCCCATAGATTTCCCCATTGATCCCATAGATTTCCCCATTGATCCCATTGATTTCCCAATTGATCCCCTTGATCCCATTGAATTCCACATTGATCCCATTGATTTCCCCATTGATCCTCTTGATCCCATTGAATTCCCCATTGAGCCCATTGATTTCCCCATTGATCCCCTTGATCCCATTGAATTCCCCATTGATCCCATAGATATCCCCATTGATCCGCTTGATCCCATTGAATTCCCCATTGATCCCATAGATTTCCCCATTGATCCCCTTGATCCCATTGATTTCCCCATTGATCCCATAGATTTCCCCATTGACCCCCTTGATCCCATTGAATTCCCCATTGATCCCATAGATTTCCCCATTGATCCCCATGATCCCATTGACTTCCCCATTGATCCCATAGATTTCCCCATTGATCCCAAAGATTTCCCCATTTATCCCATTGATTTCCCAATTGATCCCCTTGATCCCATTGAATTCCACATTGATACCATTGATTTCCCCATTGATCCCCTTGATCCCATTGAATTCCCCATTGATCCCATAGATATCCCCATTGATCCGCTTGATCCCATTGAATTCCCCATTGATCCCATTGATTTCCCAATTGATCCCCTTGATCTGATTGAATTGCCCATTGATCCCATTGATTTCCCCATTGATCCCCTTGATCCCATTGAATTCGCCATTGATCCCATTGATTTCCCCATTGATCCCCTTGATCCCATTGACTTCCCCATTGATCCCATAGATTTCCCCATTGATCCCATTGATCCCATTGAATTCCCCATTGATGCCATTGATTTCCCCATTGATCCCATAGATTTCGCCATTGATCCCATAGATTTCCCCATTGATCCCCTTGATCCCATTGCATTCCCCATTGATCCCACTGATTTCCCAATTGATCCCCTTGATCCCATTGAATTCCCGATTGATCCCATTGATTTCCCCATTGATCCCCTTGATCCCATTGAATTCCCCATTGATCCCATTGATTTCCCCATTGATCCCCTTGTTCCCATTGAATTCCCCATTGATCCCATTGATTTCCCCATTGTTCCCCTAGATCCCATTGAATTCCCCATTGATCCCATTGATTTCTCAATTGATCCCCTTGATCCCATTGAATTCCCCATTGATCACATTGATTTCCCCATTGATCCCCTTGATCCCTTGAATTCCCCATTGATCCCATAGATTTCCCCATTGATCCCCTTGATCCCATTGAATTCCCCATTGATCCCATAGATTTCCACATTGATCCCCTTGATCCGATTGAATTCCCCATTGATCCCATAGATTTCCCCATTGATCCCCTTGATCCCATTGAATTCCCCATTGATCCCATAGATTTCCACATTGATCCCCTTGATCCGATTGAATTGCCCATTGATCCCCTTGAATTCCCCATTGATCCCATAGATTTCCCCATTGAGCCCATAGATTTCCCCATTGATCACATGGATTTCCCCATTGATCCCATAGATTTCCCCATTGATCCCATTGATATCTCCATTGATCCCCTTGATCCCATTGAATTCCCCATTGATCCCATTGATTTCACCATTGATCCCCTTCATCCCATTGAATTCCCCATTGATCCCATAGATTTCTCCATTGATCCCCTTGATCCCATAGATTTCCCCATTGATCCCATTGAATTCCCCATTGATCCCATAGATTTCCCAATTGATCCCATAGATTTCCCCATTGATCCCATAGATTTCCCCGTTGATCCCATTGAATTCCCCATTGATCCCATAGATTTCCCCATTGATCCCATTGAATTCCCCATTGATCCCATTGATTTCCCCATTGAACCCATAAATTTCCCCATTGATCCCATAGATTTCCCCATTGATCCCCTTGATCCCATTGAATCCCGCATTGATCCCAAAGATTTCGCCATTGATCCCATTGAATTCCCCATTGATCCCATAGATTTTCCCATTGATCCCCTTGATCCCATTGAATTCCCCATTGATCCCATAGATTTCCCCATTGATCCCCTTGATCCCATTGAATTCCCCATTGAACCCATTGATTTCCCAATTGATCCCCTTGATCCCATAGATTTCCCAATTGATCCCATAGATATCCCCATTGATCCCATAGATTTTCCCATTGATCCCATTGATGCCATTGAATTCTCCATTGATCCCATAGATTTCCCCATTGATCCCATTGAATTCCACATTGATCCCATTGATTTCCCCATTGATCCCATAGATTTCCCCATTGATCCCATTGATCCCATTGAATTCCCCATTGATCCCATAGATTTCCCCATTGATCCCCTTGATCCCATTGAATTCTCCATTGATCCCATAGATTTCCCCATTGATCCCCTTGACCCCATTGAATTCCCCATTAATCCCATTGATTTCCCAATTGATCCCCTTGATCCCATTGAATTCCCTATTGATCCCATAGATTTCCCCATTGATCCCCTTGATCCCATTGAATTCCCCATGAATCCCATTGATTTCCCAATTGATCCCCTTGATCCCATTGAATTCCACATTGATCCCATTGATTTCCCCATTGATCCCATTGATCCCATTGAATTCCCCATTGAGCCCATTGATTTCCCCATTGATCCCCTTGATCCCATTGAATTCCCCATTGATCCCATAGATTTCCCCATTGATCCCCTTGAACCCATTGAATTCCCCATTGATCCCATAGATTTCCCCATTGATCCCCTTGTTCCCATTGAATTCCCCATTGATCCCATTGATGTCCCCATTGTTCCCCTTGATCCCATTGAATTCCCCATTGATCCCATAGATTTCCCCATTGATCCCCTTGATCCCAATGAATTCCCCATTGATCCCATAGATTTCCACATTGACCCCCTTGATCCCATTGAATTCCCCATTGATCCCATAGATTTTCCCATTGATCCCCTTGATCCCATTGAATTCCCCATTGATCCCATTGATTTCCCAATTGATCCCCTTGATCCGATTGAATTGCCCATTGATCCCATTGATTTCCCCATTGATCCCCTTGATCCCATTGAATTCGCCATTGATCCCATTGATTTCCCCATTGATCCCCTTGATCCCCTTGACTTCCCCATTGATCCCATAGATTTCCCCATTGATCCCCTTGATCCCATTGAATTCCCCATTGACCCCATAGATTTCCCCATTGATCCCATTGATGCCATAGATTTCCCCATTGATCCCATTGAATTCCCCATTGATCCCATTGATTTCCCCAATTGATCCCATAGATTTCGCCATTGATCCCATAGATTTCCCCATTGAGCCCTTGATCCCATTGCATTCCCCATTGATCCCATTGATTTCCCAATTGATCCCCTTGATTCCATTGAATTCCCCATTGATCCCATTGATTTCCCCATTGATCCCCTTGATCCCATTGAATTCCCCATTGATCCCAGATTTCACCATTGATCCCCTTGATCCCATTGAATTCCCCATTGATCCCATAGATTTCCCCATTGATCCCCTTGATTCCATTGAATTCCCCATTGATCCCATAGATTTCCGCATTGATCCCCTTGATCCCATTGAATTCCCCATTGATCCCATTGATTTCCCCATTGATCCCCTTGATCCCATTGAATTCCCCATTGATCCTATTCATTTCCCCATTGATCCCCTTGATCCGATTGAATTTCCCATTGATCCCCTTGATCCCATTGAATTCCCCATTGATCCCATAGATTTCTCCATTGATCCCATTGAATTCCCCATTGATCCCATAGATTTCCCCATTGATCCCCTTAATCCCATTGAATTCCCCATTGATCCCATTGATTTCTCCATTGATCCCATTGTATTCCCCATTGATCCCATTGATTTCCCCATTGACCCCCTTGATCCCATTGAATTCCCCATTGATCCCATAGATTTCCCCATTGATCCCCTTGATCCCATTGAATTCCCCATTGATCCCATTGATTTCCCCATTGATCCCCTTGATCCCATTGAATTCCCCATTGATCCCATTGATTTCCCCATTGATCCCCTTGATCCCATTGAATTCCCCATTGATCCCAGATTTCCCGATTGATCCCCTTGATCCCATTGAATTCCCCATTGATCCCATAGATTTCCCCATTGATCCCCTTGATTCCATTGAATTCCCCATTGATCCCATAGATTTCCGCATTGATCCCCTTGATCCCATTGAATTCCCCAATGATCCCATTGATTTCCCCATTGATCCCCTTGATCCCATTGAATTCCCCATTGATCCCATTCATTTCCCCATTGATCCCCTTGATCCGATTGAATTTCCCATTGATCCCCTTGATCCCATTGAATTCCCCATTGGTCCCATAGATTTCTCCATTGATCCCATTGAATTCCCATTGATCCCATAGAATTCCCCATTGATCCCCTTAATCCCATTGAATTCCCATTGATCCCATTGATTTCTCCATTGATCCCATTGAATTCCCCATTGATCCCATTGATTTCCCCATTGATCCCGTTGATCCATTGAATTGCCCATTGATCCCATAGATTTCCCCATTGATCCCCTTGATCTCATTTAATTCCCCATTGATCCATTGATTTCCCCATTGACCCCCTTGATCCCATTGAATTCCCCATTGATGCCATTGATTTCCCCATTGATCCCCTTGATCCCAAAAAATTCCCCATTGATCCCATAGATTTCCCCATTGATCCCTTGATCCCATTGAATTCCCCATTGATCCCATAGATTTCCCCATTGATCCCTTGATCCCATTGAATTCCCCATTGATTTCCCCATTGATCACCTTGATCCCATTGAATTCCCCATTGATCCCATTGATTTCCCCATTGATCCCATAGATTTCTCCATCGATCCATAGATTTCCCCATTGATCCCATAGATTTCCCCATTCATCCCATAGATTTCCCCATTGATCCCATAGATTTCCCCATTGATCCCATAGATTTCCCCATTGATCCAATAGATTTTTCCATTGACCCCCTTGATCCCATTGAATTCCCCATTGATCCCATAGATTTCCCCATTGATCCCCTTGATCCCATTGAATTCCCCATTGATCCCATTGATTTCCCCATTGATCCCCTTGATCCCATTGAATTCCCCATTGATCCCATTGATTTCCCCATTGATCCCCTTGATCCCATTGAATTCCCCATTGATCCCAGATTTCCCGATTGATCCCCTTGATCCCATTGAATTCCCCATTGATCCCATAGATTTCCCCATTGATCCCCTTGATTCCATTGAATTCCCCATTGATCCCATAGATTTCCGCATTGATCCCCTTGATCCCATTGAATTCCCCAATGATCCCATTGATTTCCCCATTGATCCCCTTGATCCCATTGAATTCCCCATTGATCCCATTCATTTCCCCATTGATCCCCTTGATCCGATTGAATTTCCCATTGATCCCCTTGATCCCATTGAATTCCCCATTGGTCCATAGATTTCTCCATTGATCCCATTGAATTCCCCATTGATCCCATAGAATTCCCCATTGATTCCCTTAATCCCATTGAATTCCCCATTGATCCCATTGATTTCTCCATTGATCCCATTGAATTCCCCATTGATCCCATTGATTTCCCCATTGATCCCGTTGATCCCATTGAATTGCCCATTGATCCCATAGATTTCCCCATTGATCCCCTTGATCTCATTTAATTCCCCATTGATCCCATTGATTTCCCCATTGACCCCCTTGATCCCATTGAATTCCCCATTGATGCCATTGATTTCCCCATTGATCCCCTTGATCCCAAAAAATTCCCCATTGATCCATAGATTTCCCCATTGATCCCCTTGATCCCATTGAATTCCCCATTGATCCCATAGATTTCCCCATTGATCCCCTTGATCCCATTGAATTCCCCATTGATTTCCCCATTGATCACCTTGATCCCATTGAATTCCCCATTGATCCCATTGATTTCCCCATTGATCCCATAGATTTCTCCATCGATCCCATAGATTTCCCCATTGATCCCATAGATTTCCCCATTCATCCCATAGATTTCCCCATTGATCCCATAGATTTCCCCATTGATCCCATAGATTTCCCCATTGATCCAATAGATTTTTCCATTGATCCCCTTGATCCCATTGCATTCCCCATTGATCCCATTGATTTCCCAATTGATCCCCTTGATCCCATTGAATTCCCATTGATCCCATTGATTTCCCCATTGATCCCCTTGATCCCATTGAATTCCCCATTGATCCCAGATTTCCCATTGATCCCCTTGATCCCATTGAATTCCCCATTGATCCCATAGATTTCCCCATTGATCCCCTTGATTCCATTGAATTCCCCATTGATCCATAGATTTCCGCATTGATCCCCTTGATCCCATTGAATTCCCCATTGATCCCATTGATTTCCCCATTGATCCCCTTGATCCCATTGAATTCCCCATTGATCCTATTCATTTCCCCATTGATCCCCTTGATCCGATTGAATTTCCCATTGATCCCCTTGATCCCATTGAATTCCCCATTGATCCCATAGATTTCTCCATTGATCCCATTGAATTCCCCATTGATCCCATAGATTTCCCCATTGATCCCCTTAATCCCATTGAATTCCCCATTGATCCCATTGATTTCTCCATTGATCCCATTGAATTCCCCATTGATCCCATTGATTTCCCCATTGACTCCCTTGATCCATTGACTTCCCCATTGATCCCATAGATTTCCCCATTGATCCCCTTGATCCCATTGAATTCCCCATTGAGCCCATAGATTTCCCCATTGATCCCATTGATCCCATAGATTTCCCCATTGATCCCATTGAATTCCCCATTGATCCCATTGATTTCCCCATTGATCCCATAGATTTCCCCATTGATCCCATAGATTTCCCAATTGATCCCTTTGATCCCATTGAATTCACCATTGATCCCATTGATTTCCCCATTGATCCCCTTGATCCCATTGAATTCCCCATTGATCCCAGATTTCCCCATTGATCCCCTTGATCCCATTGAATTCCCCATTGATCCCATAGATTTCCCCATTGATCCCCTTGATTCCATTGAATTCCCCATTGATCCCATAGATTTCCGCATTGATCCCCTTGACCCATTGAATTCCCCATTGATCCCATTGATTTCCCCATTGATCCCCTTGATCCCATTGAATTCCCCATTGATCCCATTGATTTCCCCATTGACTCCCTTGATCCCATTGACTTCCCCATTGATCCCATAGATTTCCCCATTGATCCCCTTGATCCCATTGAATTCCCCATTGAGCCCATAGATTTCCCCATTGATCCCATTGATCCCATAGATTTCCCCATTGATCCCATTGAATTCCCCATTGATCCCATTGATTTCCCCATTGATCCCATAGATTTCGCCATTGATCCCATAGATTTCCCCATTGATCCCCTTGATCCCATTGCATTCCCCATTGATCCCATAGATTTCCCAATTGATCCCTTTGATCCCATTGAATTCACCATTGATCCCATTGATTTCCCCATTGATCCCCTTGATCCCATTGAATTCCCCATTGATCCCAGATTTCCCCATTGATCCCCTTGATCCCATTGAATTCCCCATTGATCCCATAGATTTCCCCATTGATCCCCTTGATTCCATTGAATTCCCCATTGATCCCATAGATTTCCGCATTGATCCCTTGACCCATTGAATTCCCCATTGATCCCATTGATTTCCCCATTGATCCCCTTGATCCCATTGAATTCCCCATTGATCCTATTCATTTCCCCATTGATCCCCTTGATCCGATTGAATTTCCCATTGATCCCCTTGATCCATTGAATTACCCATTGATCCCATAGATTTCTCCTTTGATCCCATTGAATTCCCCATTGATCCCATAGATTTCCCCATTGATCCCCTTAATCCCATTGAATTCCCCATTGATCCCATTGATTTCTCCATTGATCCCATTGAATTCCCCATTGATCCCATTGATTTCCCCATTGACCCCCTTGATCCCATTGAATTCCCCATTGATCCCATAGATTTCCCCATTGATCCCCTTGATCCCATTGAATTCCCCATTGATCCCATTGATTTCCCCATTGATCCCCTTGATCCCATTGAATTCCCCATTGATCCCATTGATTTCCCCATTGATCCCCTTGATCCCATTGAATTCCCCATTGATCCCAGATTTCCCCATTGATCCCCTTGATCCCATTGAATTCCCCATTGATCCCATAGATTTCCCCATTGATCCCCTTGATTCCATTGAATTCCCCATTGATCCCATAGATTTCCGCATTGATCCCCTTGATCCCATTGAATTCCCCAATGATCCCATTGATTTCCCCATTGATCCCCTTGATCCCATTGAATTCCCCATTGATCCCATTCATTTCCCCATTGATCCCCTTGAACCGATTGAATTTCCCATTGATCCCCTTGATCCCATTGAATTCCCCATTGGTCCCATAGATTTCTCCATTGATCCCATTGAATTCCCCATTGATCCCATAGATTTCCCCATTGATCCCCTTAATCCCATTGAATTCCCCATTGATCCCATTGATTTCTCCATTGATCCCATTGAATTCCCCATTGATCCCATTGATTTCCCCATTGATCCCGTTGATCCCATTGAATTCCCCATTGATCCCATAGATTTCCCCATTGATCCCCTTGATCCCATTTAATTCCCCATTGATCCCATTGATTTCCCCATTGAACCTTGATCCCATTGAATTCCCCATTGATGCCATTGATTTCCCCATTGATCCCCTTGATCCCATTGAATTCCCCATTGATCCCATAGATTTCCCCATTGATCCCCTTGATCCCATTGAATTCCCCATTGATCCCATAGATTTCCCCATTGATCCCCTTGATCCCATTGAATTCCCCATTGATTTCCCCATTCATCACCTTTATCCCATTAAATTCCCCATTGATCCCATTGATTTCCCCATTGATCCCATAGATTTCTCCATCGATCCCATAGATTTCCCCATTGATCCCATAGATTTCCCCATTGATCCCATAGATTTCTCCATTGATCCCATAGATTTCCCCATTGATCCCACAGACTTTCCCATTGATCCCACCGACTTCCCCATTGATCCCATAGATTTTCCCATTCATCACATAGATTTCCCCATTGATCCCGTAGATTTCCCCATTGATCCCATAGATTTCCCCATTGATCCCATAGATTTCCCCATTGATTTCTCCATTGATCCCCTTGATCCCATTGAATTCCCCATTGATCCCATTGATTTCCCCATTGTTCCCCTTGATCCCATTGAATTCCCCATTGATCCCATTGATTTCTCCATTGATCCCCTTGATCCCATTGAATTCCCCATTGATCACATTGATTTCCCGATTGATTCCCTTGAACCCATTGAATTCCCCATTGATCCCATAGATTTCCCCATTGATCCCCTTGATCCCATTGAATTCCCCATTGATCCCGTAGATTTCCCCATTGATCCCCTTGATCCCATTGAATTCCCCATTGATCCCATAGATTTCCCCATTGATCCCCTTGATCCCATTGAATTCCCCATTGATCCCATTGATTTCCCAATAGATCCCCTTGATCCGATTGAATTCCCCATTGATTTCCCCATTGATCCCCTTGTTCCCATTGAATTCCCCATTGATCCCATTGATTTCCCCATTGATCCCCTTGATCCCATTGAATACCCCATTGATCCCATAGATTTCCCCATTGATCCCATTGAATTCCCCATTGATCCCATTGATTTCCCCATTGATCCCATTGAATTCCCCATTGATCCCATAGATTTCCCCAGTGATCCCCTTGATCCCATTGAATTCCCCATTGATCCCATTGATTTCCCCATTGATCCCCTTGATGCCATTGAATTCCCCATTGATCCCATTGATTTCCCCATTGATCCCCTTGATCCCATTGAATTCCCCATTGATCCCAGATTTCCCCATTGATCCCCTTGATCCCATTGAATTCCCCATTGATCCCATAGATTTCCCCATTGATCCCCTTGATTCCATTGAATTCCCCATTGATCCCATAGATTTCCCCATTGATCCCCTTGATCCCATTGAATTCCCCATTGATCCCATTGATTTCCCCATTGATCCCCTTGATCCCAATGAATTCCCCATTGATCCCATTCATTTCCCCATTGATCCCCTTGATCCCATTGAATTCCCCATTGATCCCATAGATTTCCCCATTGATCCCCTTGATCTTATTGAATTCCCCATTGATCCCATAGATTTCCCCATTGATCCCCTTGATCCCATTGAATTCCACATTGATTTCCCCATTGATCACCTTGATCCCATTGAATTCCCCATTGATCCCATTGATTTCCCCATTGATCCCATAGATTTCTCCATCGATCCCATAGATTTCCCCATTGATCCCATAGATTTCCCCATTGATCCCATAGATTTCTCCATTGATCCCATAGATTTCCCCATTGATCCCACAGACTTTCCCATTGATCCCACCGACTTCCCCATTGATCCCATAGATTTCCCCATTCATCCCATAGATTTCCCCATTGATCCCATAGATTTCCCCATTGATCCCATAGATTTCCCCATTGATCCAATAGATTTCCCCATTGATCCCCTTGATCCCATTGCATTCCCCATTGATCCCACTGATTTCCCAATTGATCCCCTTGATCCCATTGAATTCCCCATTGATCCCATTGATTTCCCCATTGATCCCCTTGATCCCATTGAATTCCCCATTGATCCCAGATTTCCCCATTGATCCCCTTGATCCCATTGAATTCCCCATTGATCCCATAGATTTCCCCATTGATCCCCTTGATTCCATTGAATTCCCCATTGATCCCATAGATTTCCGCATTGATCCCCTTGATCCCATTGAATTCCCCATTGATCCCATTGATTTCCCCATTGATCCCCTTGATCCCATTGAATTCCCCATTGATCCTATTCATTTCCCCATTGATCCCCTTGATCCGATTGAATTTCCCATTGATCCCCTTGATCCCATTGAATTCCCCATTGATCCCATAGATTTCTCCATTGATCCCATTGAATTCCCCATTGATCCCATAGATTTCCCCATTGATCCCCTTAATCCCATTGAATTCCCCATTGATCCCATTGATTTCTCCATTGATCCCATTGAATTCCCCATTGATCCCATTGATTTCCCCATTGACTCCCTTGATCCCATTGACTTCCCCATTGATCCCATAGATTTCCCCATTGATCCCCTTGATCCCATTGAATTCCCCATTGATCCCATAGATTTCCCCATTGATCCCATTGATCCCATAGATTTCCCCATTGATCCCATTGAATTCCCCATTGATCCCATTGATTTCCCCATTGATCCCATAGATTTCGCCATTGATCCCATAGATTTCCCCATTGATCCCCTTGATCCCATTGCATTCCCCATTGATCCCATTGATTTCCCAATTGATCCCCTTGATCCCATTGAATTCCCCATTGATCCCATTGATTTCCCCATTGATCCCCTTGATCCCATTGAATTCCCCATTGATCCCAGATTTCCCCATTGATCCCCTTGATCCCATTGAATTCCCCATTGATCCCATAGATTTCCCCATTGATCCCCTTGATTCCATTGAATTCCCCATTGATCCCATAGATTTCCGCATTGATCCCCTTGACCCATTGAATTCCCCATTGATCCCATTGATTTCCCCATTGATCCCCTTGATCCCATTGAATTCCCCATTGATCCTATTCATTTCCCCATTGATCCCCTTGATCCGATTGAATTTCCCATTGATCCCCTTGATCCCATTGAATTCCCCATTGATCCCTTAGATTTCTCCTTTGATCCCATTGAATTCCCCATTGATCCCATAGATTTCCCCATTGATCCCCTTAATCCCATTGAATTCCCCATTGATCCCATTGATTTCTCCATTGATCCCATTGAATTCCCCATTGATCCCATTGATTTCCCCATTGACCCCCTTGATCCCATTGAATTCCCCATTGATCCCATAGATTTCCCCATTGATCCCCTTGATCCCATTGAATTACCCATTGATCCCATTGATTTCCCCATTGATCCCCTTGATCCCATTGAATTCCCCATTGATTTCCCCATTGATCCCCTTGATCCCATTGAATTCCCCATTGATCCCAGATTTCCCCATTGATCCCCTTGATCCCATTGAATTCGCCATTGATCCCATAGATTTCCCCATTGATCCCCTTGATTCCATTGAATTCCCCATTGATCCCATAGATTTCCGCATTGATCCCCTTGATCCCATTGAATTCCCCAATGATCCCATTGATTTCCCCATTGATCCCCTTGATCCCATTGAATTCCCCATTGATCCCATTCATTTCCCCATTGATCCCCTTGAACCGATTGAATTTCCCATTGATACCCTTGATCCCATTGAATTCCCCATTGGTCCCATAGATTTCTCCATTGATCCCATTGAATTCCCCATTGATCCCATAGATTTCCCCATTGATCCCCTTAATCCCATTGAATTCCCCATTGATCCCATTGATTTCTCCATTGATCCCATTGAAATCCCCATTGATCCCATTGATTTCCCCATTGATCCCGTTGATCCCATTGAATTCCCCATTGATCCCATAGATTTCCCCATTGATCCCCTTGATCCCATTTAATTCCCCATTGATCCCATTGATTTCCCCATTGAACCTTGATCCCATTGAATTCCCCATTGATGCCATTGATTTGCCCATTGATCCCCTTGATCCCATTGAATTCCACATTGATCCCATAGATTTCCCCATTGATCCCCTTGATCCCATTGAATTCCCCATTGATCCCATAGATTTCCCCATTGATCCCCTTGATCCCATTGAATTCCCCATTGATTTCCCCATTGATCACCTTTATCCCATTGAATTCCCCATTGATCCCATTGATTTCCCCATTGATCCCATAGATTTCTCCATCGATCCCATAGATTTCCCCATTGATCCCATAGATTTCCCCATTGATCCCATAGATTTCTCCATTGATCCCATAGATTTCCCCATTGATCCCACAGACTTTCCCATTGATCCCACCGACTTCCCCATTGATCCCATAGATTTCCCCATTCATCCCATAGATTTCCCCATTGATCCCATAGATTTCCCCATTGATCCCATAGATTTCCCCATTGATCCCATAGATCCCATTGATTTCTCCATTGATCCTCTTGATCCCATTGAATTCCCCATTGATCCCATTGATTTCCCCATTGTTCCCCTTGATCCCATTGAATTCCCCATTGATCCCATTGATTTCTCCATTGATCCCCTTGATCCCATTGAATTCCCCATTGATCACATTGATTTCCCCATTGATTCCCTTGATCCCATTGAATTCCCCATTGATCCCATAGATTTCCCCATTGATCCCCTTGATCCCATTGAATTCCCTATTGATCCCATAGATTTCCCCATTGATCCCCTTGATCCCATTGAATTCCCCATTGATCCCATAGATTTCCCCATTGATCCCCTTGATCCCATTGAATTCCCCATTGATCCCATTGATTTCCCAATTGATCCCCTTGATCCGATTGAATTCCCCATTGATTTCCCCATTGATCCCCTTGTTCCCATTGAATTCCCCATTGATCCCATTGATTTCCCCATTGATCCCCTTGATCCCATTGAATACCCCATTGATCCCATAGATTTCCCCATTGATCCCATTGAATTCCCCATTGATCCCATTGATTTCCCCATTGATCCCATTGAATTCCCCATTGATCCCATAGATTTCACCAGTGATCCCCTTGATCCCATTGAATTCCCCATTGATCCCATTGATTTCCCCATTGATCCCCTTGATGCCATTGAATTCCCCATTGATCCCATTGATTTCCCAATTGATCCCCTTGATCCCATTGAATTCCCCATTGATCCCATAGATTTCCCCATTGATCCCCTTGATCCCATTGAATTCCCCATTGATCCCATTGATTTCCCCATTGATCCCCTTGATCCCAATGAATTCCCCATTGATCCCATTCATTTCCCCATTGATCCCCTTGATCCCATTGAATTCCCCATTGATCCCATTGATTTCCCAATTGATCCCCTTGATCCGATTGAATTGCCCATTGAACCCATTGATTTCCCCATTGATCCCCTTGATCCCCTTGAATTTGCCATTGATCCCATTGCTTTCCCCATTGATCCCCTTGATCCCATTAACTTCCCCATTGATCCCATAGATTTCCCCATTGATCCCATACATTTTCCCATGGATCCCACAGACTTCCCCATTGATCTCATCGACTTTTGCATTGATCCCAGTCTTCCCCATTGATTCCATAGATTTCCCCATTGATCCCACAGATTTCCCCATTGATCCCATAGATTTCCCCATTGATCCCATAGATTTCCCCTTTAATCCCATAGATTTCCCAATTGATGCCATAGATTTCCCCATTGATCCCATAGATTTCCCCATTGATCCCATTGATCCCCTTGATCCCATTGAATTCCTCATTGTTCCCACTGAATTCCCCATTGATCCCCTTGATCCCCTTGAATTCCCCATTGATCCCATAGATTTCCCCATTGAGCCCATAGATTTCCCCATTGATCCCATGGATTTCCCCATTGATCCCATAGATTTCTCCATTGATCCCATTGATTTCTCCATTGATCCCCTTGATCCCATTGAATTCCCCATTGATCCCATTGATTTCCCCATTGATCCCCTTGATCCCATTGAATTCCCCATTGATTTCCCCATTGATCCCCTTGATCCCATTGAATTCCCCATTGATCCCAGATTTCCCCATTGATCCCCTTGATCCCATTGAATTCGCCATTGATCCCATAGATTTCCCCATTGATCCCCTTGATTCCATTGAATTCCCCATTGATCCCATAGATTTCCGCAATGATCCCCTTGATCCCATTGAATTCCCCAATGATCCCATTGATTTCCCCATTGATCCCCTTGATCCCATTGAATTCCCCATTGATCCCATTCATTTCCCCATTGATCCCCTTGAACCGATTGAATTTCCCATTGATACCCTTGATCCCATTGAATTCCCCATTGGTCCCATAGATTTCTCCATTGATCCCATTGAATTCCCCATTGATCCCATAGATTTCCCCATTGATCCCCTTAATCCCATTGAATTCCCCATTGATCCCATTGATTTCTCCATTGATCCCATTGAAATCCCCATTGATCCCATTGATTTCCCCATTGATCCCGTTGATCCCATTGAATTCCCCATTGATCCCATAGATTTCCCCATTGATCCCCTTGATCCCATTTAATTCCCCATTGATCCCATTGATTTCCCCATTGAACCTTGATCCCATTGAATTCCCCATTGATGACATTGATTTCCCGATTGATCCCCTTGATCCCATTGAATTCCACATTGATCCCATAGATTTCCCCATTGATCCCCTTGATCCCATTGAATTCCCCATTGATCCCATAGATTTCCCCATTGATCCCCTTGATCCCATTGAATTCCCCATTGATTTCCCCATTGATCACCTTTATCCCATTGAATTCCCCATTGATCCCATTGATTTCCCCATTGATCCCATAGATTTCTCCATCGATCCCATAGATTTCCCCATTGATCCCATAGATTTCCCCATTGATCCCATAGATTTCTCCATTGATCCCATAGATTTCCCCATTGATCCCACAGACTTTCCCATTGATCCCACCGACTTCCCCATTGATCCCGTAGATTTCCCCATTCATCCCATAGATTTCCCCATTGATCCCATAGATTTCCCCATTGATCCCATAGATTTCCCCATTGATCCCATAGATTTCCCCATTGATCCCATTGATTTCTCCATTGATCCTCTTGATCCCATTGAATTCCCCATTGATCCCATTGATTTCCCCATTGTTCCCCTTGATCCCATTGAATTCCCCATTGATCCCATTGATTTCTCCATTGATCCCCTTGATCCCATTGAATTCCCCATTGATCACATTGATTTCCCCATTGATTCCCTTGATCCCATTGAATTCCCCATTGATCCCATAGATTTCCCCATTGATCCCCTTGATCCCATTGAATTCCCCATTGATCCCATAGATTTCCCCATTGATCCCCTTGATCCCATTGAATTCCCCATTGATCCCATAGATTTCCCCATTGATCCCCTTGATCCCATTGAATTCCCCATTGATCCCATTGATTTCCCAATTGATCCCCTTGATCCGATTGAATTCCCCATTGATTTCCCCATTGATCCCCTTGTTCCCATTGAATTCCCCATTGATCCCATTGATTTCCCCATTGATCCCCTTGATCCCATTGAATACCCCATTGATCCCATAGATTTCCCCATTGATCCCATTGAATTCCCCATTGATCCCATTGATTTCCCCATTGATCCCATTGAATTCCCCATTGATCCCATAGATTTCCCCAGTGATCCCCTTGATCCCATTGAATTCCCCATTGATCCCATTGATTTCCCCATTGATCCCCTTGATGCCATTGAATTCCCCATTGATCCCATTGATTTCCCAATTGATCCCCTTGATCCCATTGAATTCCCCATTGATCCCATAGATTTCCCCATTGATCCCCTTGATCCCATTGAATTCCCCATTGATCCCATTGATTTCCCCATTGATCCCCTTGATCCCAATGAATTCCCCATTGATCCCATTCATTTCCCCATTGATCCCCTTGATCCCATTGAATTCCCCATTGATCCCATTGATTTCCCAATTGATCCCCTTGATCCGATTGAATTGCCCATTGAACCCATTGATTTCCCCATTGATCTCCTTGATCCCCTTGAATTTGCCATTGATCCCATTGCTTTCCCCATTGATCCCCTTGATCCCATTAACTTCCCCATTGATCCCATAGATTTCCCCATTGATCCCATACATTTTCCCATGGATCCCACAGACTTCCCCATTGATCTCATCGACTTTTGCATTGATCCCAGTCTTCCCCATTGATTCCATAGATTTCCCCATTGATCCCACAGATTTCCCCATTGATCCCATAGATTTCCCCATTGATCCCATAGATTTCCCCTTTAATCCCATAGATTTCCCAATTGATGCCATAGATTTCCCCATTGATCCCATAGATTTCCCCATTGATCCCATTGATCCCCTTGATCCCATTGAATTCCTCATTGTTCCCACTGAATTCCCCATTGATCCCCTTGATCCCCTTGAATTCCCCATTGATCCCATAGATTTCCCCATTGAGCCCATAGATTTCCCCATTGATCCCATGGATTTCCCCATTGATCCCATAGATTTCCCCATTGATCCCATTGATTTCTCCATTGATCCCCTTGATCCCATTGAATTCCCCATTGATCCCATTGATTTCAGCATTGATCCCATTGATCCCATTGAATTTCCCATTGATCCCATTGATTTCTCCATTGATCCCATTGAAATCCCCATTGATCCCATTGATTTCCCCATTGATCCCGTTGATCCCATTGAATTCCCCATTGATCCCATAGATTTCCCCATTGATCCCCTTGATCCCATTTAATTCCCCATTGATCCCATTGATTTCCCCATTGAACCTTGATCCCATTGAATTCCCCATTGATGACATTGATTTCCCGATTGATCCCCTTGATCCCATTGAATTCCACATTGATCCCATAGATTTCCCCATTGATCCCCTTGATCCCATTGAATTCCCCATTGATCCCATAGATTTCCCCATTGATCCCCTTGATCCCATTGAATTCCCCATTGATTTCCCCATTGATCACCTTTATCCCATTGAATTCCCCATTGATCCCATTGATTTCCCCATTGATCCCATAGATTTCTCCATCGATCCCATAGATTTCCCCATTGATCCCATAGATTTCCCCATTGATCCCATAGATTTCTCCATTGATCCCATAGATTTCCCCATTGATCCCACAGACTTTCCCATTGATCCCACCGACTTCCCCATTGATCCCGTAGATTTCCCCATTCATCCCATAGATTTCCCCATTGATCCCATAGATTTCCCCATTGATCCCATAGATTTCCCCATTGATCCCATAGATTTCCCCATTGATCCCATTGATTTCTCCATTGATCCTCTTGATCCCATTGAATTCCCCATTGATCCCATTGATTTCCCCATTGTTCCCCTTGATCCCATTGAATTCCCCATTGATCCCATTGATTTCTCCATTGATCCCCTTGATCCCATTGAATTCCCCATTGATCACATTGATTTCCCCATTGATTCCCTTGATCCCATTGAATTCCCCATTGATCCCATAGATTTCCCCATTGATCCCCTTGATCCCATTGAATTCCCCATTGATCCCATAGATTTCCCCATTGATCCCCTTGATCCCATTGAATTCCCCATTGATCCCATAGATTTCCCCATTGATCCCCTTGATCCCATTGAATTCCCCATTGATCCCATTGATTTCCCAATTGATCCCCTTGATCCGATTGAATTCCCCATTGATTTCCCCATTGATCCCCTTGTTCCCATTGAATTCCCCATTGATCCCATTGATTTCCCCATTGATCCCCTTGATCCCATTGAATACCCCATTGATCCCATAGATTTCCCCATTGATCCCATTGAATTCCCCATTGATCCCATTGATTTCCCCATTGATCCCATTGAATTCCCCATTGATCCCATAGATTTCCCCAGTGATCCCCTTGATCCCATTGAATTCCCCATTGATCCCATTGATTTCCCCATTGATCCCCTTGATGCCATTGAATTCCCCATTGATCCCATTGATTTCCCAATTGATCCCCTTGATCCCATTGAATTCCCCATTGATCCCATAGATTTCCCCATTGATCCCCTTGATCCCATTGAATTCCCCATTGATCCCATTGATTTCCCCATTGATCCCCTTGATCCCAATGAATTCCCCATTGATCCCATTCATTTCCCCATTGATCCCCTTGATCCCATTGAATTCCCCATTGATCCCATTGATTTCCCAATTGATCCCCTTGATCCGATTGAATTGCCCATTGAACCCATTGATTTCCCCATTGATCTCCTTGATCCCCTTGAATTTGCCATTGATCCCATTGCTTTCCCCATTGATCCCCTTGATCCCATTAACTTCCCCATTGATCCCATAGATTTCCCCATTGATCCCATACATTTTCCCATGGATCCCACAGACTTCCCCATTGATCTCATCGACTTTTGCATTGATCCCAGTCTTCCCCATTGATTCCATAGATTTCCCCATTGATCCCACAGATTTCCCCATTGATCCCATAGATTTCCCCATTGATCCCATAGATTTCCCCTTTAATCCCATAGATTTCCCAATTGATGCCATAGATTTCCCCATTGATCCCATAGATTTCCCCATTGATCCCATTGATCCCCTTGATCCCATTGAATTCCTCATTGTTCCCACTGAATTCCCCATTGATCCCCTTGATCCCCTTGAATTCCCCATTGATCCCATAGATTTCCCCATTGAGCCCATAGATTTCCCCATTGATCCCATGGATTTCCCCATTGATCCCATAGATTTCCCCATTGATCCCATTGATTTCTCCATTGATCCCCTTGATCCCATTGAATTCCCCATTGATCCCATTGATTTCAGCATTGATCCCATTGATCCCATTGAATTTCCCATTGATCCCATAGATTTCCCAATTGATCCCATAGATTTCCCCATTGATCACATAGATTTCCCCGTTGATCCCATTGAATTCCCCATTGATCGCATAGATTTCCTCATTGATCCCATTGAATTCCCCATTGATCGCATAGATTTCCCCATTGAACCCATGGATTTCCCCATTGATCCCATAGATTTCCCCATTGATCCCCTTGATCCTATTGAATTCCCCATTGATCCCATAGATTTCCCCATTGATCCCATTGAATTCCCCATTGATCCCATAGATTTCCCCATTGATCCCCTTGATCCCACTGAATTCCCCATTGATCCCATAGACTTCCCCATTGATGCCCTTGATCCAATTGAATTCCCCATTGATCCCATAGATTTCCCCATTGATCCCCTTGATCCCATTGAATTCCCCATTGAACCCATTGATTTCCCAATTGATCCCCTTGATCCCATAGATTTCCCCATTGATCCCATAGATTTCCCCATTGATCCCATAGATTTCCCCATTGATCGCATTGATGCCATTGAATTCTCCATTGATCACATAGATTTCCCCATTGATCCCATTGAATTCCACGTTGATCCCATTGATTTCCCCATTGATCCCATAGATTTCCCCATTGATCCCCTTGATCCCATTGAATTCCCCATTGATCCCAAAGATTTCCCCATTGATCCCCTTGATCACATTGAATTCCCCATTGATCTCATAGATTTCCCCATTGATCCCCTTGATCCCATTGAATTCCCCATTAATCCCATTGATTTCCCAATTGATCCCCTTGATCCCATTGAATTTACCATTGATCCCATAGATTTCCCCATTGATCCCCTTGATCCCATTGAATTCCCCATTAATCCCATTGATTTCCCAATTGATCCCCTTGATCCCATTGAATTCCACATTGATCCCATAGATTTCCCCATTGATCCCCTTGATCCCATTGAATTCCCCATTGATCTCATAGATTTCCCCATTGATCCCCTTGATCCCATTGAATTCCCCATTAATCCCATTGATTTCCCAATTGATCCCCTTGATCCCATTGAATTCCCCATTGATCCCATTGATTTCCCCATTGATCCCCTTGATGCCATTGAATTCCCCATTGATCCCATTGATTTCCCAATTGATCCCCTTGATCCCATTGAATTCCCCATTGATCCCATAGATTTCCCCATTGAGCCCCTTGATCCCATTGAATTCCCCATTGATCCAATTGATTTCCCCATTGATCCCCTTGATCCCAATGAATTCCCCATTGATCCCATTCATTTCCCCATTGATCCCCTTGATCCCATTGAATTCCCCATTGATCCCATTGATTTCCCAATTGATCCCCTTGATCCGATTGAATTGCCCATTGAACCCATTGGTTTCCCCATTGATCCCCTTGATCCCCTTGAATTTGCCATTGATCCCATTGCTTTCCCCATTGATCCCCTTGATCCCATTAACTTCCCCATTGATCCCATAGATTTCCCCATTGATCCCATACATTTTCCCATGGATCCCACAGACTTCCCCATTGATCTCATCGACTTTTGCATTGATCCCAGTCTTCCCCATTGATTCCATAGATTTCCCCATTGATCCCACAGATTTCCCCATTGATCCCATAGATTTCCCCATTGATCCCATAGATTTCCCCTTTAATCCCATAGATTTCCCAATTGATGCCATAGATTTCCCCATTGATCCCATAGATTTCCCCATTGATCCCATTGATCCCCTTGATCCCATTGAATTCCTCATTGTTCCCACTGAATTCCCCATTGATCCCCTTGATCCCCTTGAATTCCCCATTGATCCCATAGATTTCCCCATTGAGCCCATAGATTTCCCCATTGATCCCATGGATTTCCCCATTGATCCCATAGATTTCCCCATTGATCCCATTGATTTCTCCATTGATCCCCTTGATCCCATTGAATTCCCCATTGATCCCATTGATTTCAGCATTGATCCCATTGATCCCATTGAATTTCCCATTGATCCCATAGATTTCCCAATTGATCCCATAGATTTCCCCATTGATCACATAGATTTCCCCATTGAACCCATGGATTTCCCCATTGATCCCATAGATTTCCCCATTGATCCCCTTGATCCTATTGAATTCCCCATTGATCCCATAGATTTCCCCATTGATCCCATTGAATTCCCCATTGATCCCATAGATTTCCCCATTGATCCCACTGAATTCCCCATTGATCCCATAGACTTCCCCATTGATGCCCTTGATCCAATTGAATTCCCCATTGATCCCATAGATTTCCCCATTGATCCCCTTGATCCCATTGAATTCCCCATTGAACCCATTGATTTCCCAATTGATCCCCTTGATCCCATAGATTTCCCCATTGATCCCATAGATTTCCCCATTGATCCCATAGATTTCCCCATTACATAGATACATAGATACATAGAAGATAGGAGCAGGAGTAGGCCATTCGGCCCTTCGTGCCTGCTCCGCCATTTAATGAGATCATGGCTGATCCTTTAATTCAGTATCCCGTCCCCGCCTTCTCTCCGTAACCCTTAACCCCTTTTGCCCGTAGAAATATATCTAATTCCCTCTTAAATATATTTAATGAGCTGGCATACACTGCCCTCTGTGGCAATGAGTTCCACAGGTTCACCACTCTCTGAGTGAAGAAATTCCCCCTCATCTCTGTCCTAAATGGTTTAGCCCTTATCCTTAAATTATGTCCTCTAGTTCTGTTCTCACCCGCCAAGGGAAACATTCCTTCTGCATCCAGTCTGTCTAGACCTGTCAGAATTTTATACACTTCTATGAGGTCCCCTCTCAATCTTCTAAACTCCAGTGTGTACATCCCTAAACTACATAGTCTCTCCTCATAGGTCATTCCCGCCATTCCTGGTATCAGCCTGGTGAATCGCCGCTGCACCCCCTCCATGGCAAGAACATCCTTCCTCAGATGAGGCGACCAAAACTGTACACAGTACTCGAGGTGTGGTCTCACCAGTGCCCTGTACAGCTGCAGCAAGGTATCCCTGTTCCTGTATTCTAACCCTTTTGCTATGAAGGCCAGCATACCGTTTGCCTTCTTGACCGCCTGTTGCACCTGCATGCTCGCCTTCAGTGACTGGTGTACAAGAACACCCAGGTCTCTCTGTACTTCCCCCTCTCCCAATCTATTGCCATTTAAATAATAATTTGCCCTCCCGTTCCTGCACCCAAGGTGGATAACTTCGCACTTGTCCACATTATAGTGCATCTGCCATTTATCCGCCCAATCGCCCAGTCTGTCCAAATCGCTCTGGAGCTTCCTGGTCTCTTCCTCTGAGCCCACCCCCCCTCCTAGTTTAGTGTCGTCTGCAAATTTGGAAATGCTGCATCCGACTCCCTGATCCAGGTCATTAATGTAAATTGTGAACAGCTGGGGGCCCAGGACAGATCCCTGTGGTACCCCACTTGTTACTGCCTGCCATTCAGAAAATGAGCCGTTTATTCCAACTCTCTGTTTTCTATCTGACAGCCAGTTCCCTATCCACGCCAAAACTTTCCCCTTTATCCCATGAGCCTCAATTTTCCATGCTAATCTTTTATGTGGGACCTTATCGAAGGCCTTTTGGAAGTCCAGGTACACCACATCTACTGGCTCTCCCCCATCTATTCTACCAGTTACTCCCTCAAAAAATTCCAATAGATTAGTCAAGCACGATTTACCCTTTGTAAATCCATGTTGACTCTGTCCTATCCTGTCCCCATTTGCTAAGTGCTCCGCTATTTCATCCTTAATGATGGACTCCAGCATTTTGCCCACAACTGATGTAAGGCTTACAGGTCTGTAATTACCTGCTTTTTCCCTACCCCCCTTTTTGAATAGTGGGGTAACGTTAGCTACCCTCCAATCCATCGGCACTGTTCCCGAGTCTAATGAATTCTGAAAAATCATCCTTAGTGCATCCGCTATCTCTAGGGCCACCTCCTTCAGTACCCTAGGATGCATGTTATCAGGCCCTGGGGATTTGTCCACCTTCAATCCCTTTAGCTTCCTTAACACCATATCCTTAGAGATATTGATTTGCGTCAGTTCCTCCTTTGCCAATGTCCCTATTTTTCCCGATATCCCAGGGAGGTTTTTTGTGTCTTCCTTCGTAAAGACTGACCCAAAGTATGCATTTAGTTGATCTGCCATTTCCTTATTTCCCATTATATATTCCCCCGTATCTGACTGCAATGGACCAACTTTGGTTTTCACCAGTCTTTTCCTTTTGATATACTTATAAAAGCTTTTGGAGTTAGTTTTTATATTTTCCGCCAGCTTGTTTTCGTAAGCTATTTTGCCCCTCTTGATTATGCCCTTTGCCCTCCTTTGCTCTATCTTAAACTGTTCCCAATCTTCCGCTCTGGCGCTTTTTTTGGCTATTTTATACGCCCTATCTTTGGATTTTATGCTGTCTCTAATTTCCCCTGTTATCCACGGTTGAGTCACCTTTTTAGATTTCCTTTTATGCCAGATTGGTATAAACAATTTTTGCAATTTTGTCATTCTATCTTTAAATGTTTGCCATTGTTTATCTACCTCCAGTCCTCCCAGGAACGTTGTCCAATCAGACCTACTCAGTTCCCGTCTCATGGCATCATAATTCCCCTTGTTTAAATTCAGGACCTTAGTCTCTGAGTCAATTTCTTCGCTCTCCATTTCGAGTGAGAAATCGATCATGTTATGATCGCTCTGACCCAAGGGTCCCCGTACAACAAGATTACTGATTAGTCCCTTCTCATTGCACAGTACCCAGTCCAATATAGCCTGTTCCCGAGTTGGTTCCTCGACATATTGATCCAGATAACCATCCCTCAAACACTCAAGGAATTCCTCCTCCTCATTATTTTTACTGATTAGGCTAGTCCAATCTATATGTAAGTTAAAGTCACCTATGATGACAGCTGTGCTCTTATTGCACGCTTCTCTAATTTCCCTCGTGATGCCCTCCCTAACCTCTATTTTACTATTTGGAGGCCTATATACCACTCCTATTAATGTTTTTCGCCCCTCGCTATTTCTTAGCTCCACCCATATAGATTCTGTATTAACTGAGTTAATATCCTTCCTTTCAATTGCATTTATCCCCTCTTTTACTAGCAATGCTACCCCTCCTCCCTTTCTTTTTTGTCGCATTGATGCCATTGAATTCTCCATTGATCACATAGATTTCCCCATTGATCCCATTGAATTCCACGTTGATCCCATTGAATTCCCCATTGATCTCATAGATTTCCCCATTGATCCCCTTGATCCCATTGATCCCATTGAATTCCCCATTAATCCCATTGATTTCCCAATTGATCCCCTTGATCCCATTGAATTCCCCATTGATCCCATAGATTTCCCCATTGATCCCCTTGATCCCATTGAATTCCCCATTAATCCCATTGATTTCCCAATTGATCCCCTTGATCCCATTGAATTCCCCATTGATCCCATAGATTTCCCCATTGATCCCCTTGATCCCATTGAATTCCCCATTGATCCCATAGATTTCCCCATTGATCCCCTTGTTCCCATTGAATTCCCCATTGATCCCATTGATTTCCCCATTGATCCCCTTGATCCCTTTGAATTCGCCATTGATCCCATTGATTTCCCCATTGATCCCCTTGATCCGATTGACTTCACCATTGATCCCATAGATTTCCCCATTGATCCCATACATTTCCCCATGGATCCCACAGACTCCCCCATTGATCCCATAGACTTCCGCATTGATTCCAGTCTTCCCCATTGATTCCATAGATTTCCCCATTGATCCCACAGATTTCCCCATTGATCCCATAGATTTCCCCATTGATCCCATAGATTTCCCCTTTGATCCCATAGATTTCCCCATTGATCCCCTTGATCCCATTGAATTCCCCATTGATCCCATTGATTTCCCCATTGATCCCCTTGATCCCATTGAATTCCCCATTGATCCCAGATTTCCACATTGATCCCCTTGATCCCATTGAATTCCCCATTGATCCCATAGATTTCCCCATTGATCCCCTTGATCCCATTGAATTCCCCATTGATCCCATAGATTTCCGCATTGATCCCCTTGATCCCATTGAATTCCCCAATGATCCCATTGATTTCCCCATTGATCCCCTTGATCCAATTGAATTCCCCATTGATCCCATTCATTTCCCCATTGATCCCCTTGATCCGATTGAATTTCCCATTGATCCCCTTGATCCCATTGAATTCCCCATTGGTCCCATAGATTTCTCCATTGATCCCATTGAATTCCCCATTGATCCCATAGAATTCCCCATTGATCCCCTTAATCCCATTGAATTCCCCATTGATCCCATTGATTTCTCCATTGATCCCATTGAATTCCCCATTGATCCCATTGATTTCCCCATTGATCCCGTTGATCCCATTGAATTGCCCATTGATCCCATAGATTTCCCCATTGATCCCCTTGATCTCATTTAATTCCCCATTGATCCCATTGATTTCCCCATTGACCCCCTTGATCCCATTGAATTCCCCATTGATGCCATTGATTTCCCCATTGATCCCCTTGATCCCAAAAAATTCCCCATTGATCCCATAGATTTCCCCATTGATCCCCTTGATCCCATTGAATTCCCCATTGATCCCATAGATTTCCCCATTGATCCCCTTGATCCCATTGAATTCCCCATTGATTTCCCCATTGATCACCTTGATCCCATTGAATTCCCCATTGATCCCATTGATTTCCCCATTGATCCCATAGATTTCTCCATCGATCCCATAGATTTCCCCATTGATCCCATAGATTTCCCCATTCATCCCATAGATTTCCCCATTGATCCCATAGATTTCCCCATTGATCCCATAGATTTCCCCATTGATCCAATAGATTTCCCCATTGATCCCCTTGATCCCATTGCATTCCCCATTGATCCCATTGATTTCCCAATTGATCCCCTTGATCCCATTGAATTCCCCATTGATCCCATTGATTTCCCCATTGATCCCCTTGATCCCATTGAATTCCCCATTGATCCCAGATTTCCCCATTGATCCCCTTGATCCCATTGAATTCCCCATTGATCCCATAGATTTCCCCATTGATCCCCTTGATTCCATTGAATTCCCCATTGATCCCATAGATTTCCGCATTGATCCCCTTGATCCCATTGAATTCCCCATTGATCCCATTGACTTCCCCATTGATCCCCTTGATCCCATTGAATTCCCCATTGATCCTATTCATTTCCCCATTGATCCCCTTGATCCGATTGAATTTCCCATTGATCCCCTTGATCCCATTGAATTCCCCATTGATCCCATAGATTTCTCCATTGATCCCATTGAATTCCCCATTGATCCCATAGATTTCCCCATTGATCCCCTTAATCCCATTGAATTCCCCATTGATCCCATTGATTTCTCCATTGATCCCATTGAATTCCCCATTGATCCCATTGATTTCCCCATTGACTCCCTTGATCCCATTGACTTCCCCATTGATCCCATAGATTTCCCCATTGATCCCCTTGATCCCATTGAATTCCCCATTGAGCCCATAGATTTCCCCATTGATCCCATTGATCCCATAGATTTCCCCATTGATCCCATTGAATTCCCCATTGATCCCATTGATTTCCCCATTGATCCCATAGATTTTGCCATTGATCCCATAGATTTCCCCATTGATCCCCTTGATCCCATTGCATTCCCCATTGATCCCATTGATTTCCCAATTGATCCCCTTGATCCCATTGAATTCCCCATTGATCCCATTGATTTCCCCATTGATCCCCTTGATCCCATTGAATTCCCCATTGATCCCAGATTTCCCCATTGATCCCCTTGATCCCATTGAATTCCCCATTGATCCCATAGATTTCCCCATTGATCCCCTTGATTCCATTGAATTCCCCATTGATCCCATAGATTTCCGCATTGATCCCCTTGACCCATTGAATTCCCCATTGATCCCATTGATTTCCCCATTGATCCCCTTGATCCCATTGAATTCCCCATTGATCCTATTCATTTCCCCATTGATCCCCTTGATCCGATTGAATTTCCCATTGATCCCCTTGATCCCATTGAATTACCCATTGATCCCATAGATTTCTCCTTTGATCCCATTGAATTCCCCATTGATCCCATAGATTTCCCCATTGATCCCCTTAATCCCATTGAATTCCCCATTGATCCCATTGATTTCTCCATTGATCCCATTGAATTCCCCATTGATCCCATTGATTTCCCCATTGACCCCCTTGATCCCATTGAATTCCCCATTGATCCCATAGATTTCCCCATTGATCCCCTTGATCCCATTGAATTCCCCATTGATCCCATTGATTTCCCCATTGATCCCCTTGATCCCATTGAATTCCCCATTGATCCCATTGATTTCCCCATTGATCCCCTTGATCCCATTGAATTCCCCATTGATCCCAGATTTCCCCATTGATCCCCTTGATCCCATTGAATTCCCCATTGATCCCATAGATTTCCCCATTGATCCCCTTGATTCCATTGAATTCCCCATTGATCCCATAGATTTCCGCATTGATCCCCTTGATCCCATTGAATTCCCCAATGATCCCATTGATTTCCCCATTGATCCCCTTGATCCCATTGAATTCCCCATTGATCCCATTCATTTCCCCATTGATCCCCTTGAACCGATTGAATTTCCCATTGATCCCCTTGATCCCATTGAATTCCCCATTGGTCCCATAGATTTCTCCATTGATCCCATTGAATTCCCCATTGATCCCATAGATTTCCCCATTGATCCCCTTAATCCCATTGAATTCCCCATTGATCCCATTGATTTCTCCATTGATCCCATTGAATTCCCCATTGATCCCATTGATTTCCCCATTGATCCCGTTGATCCCATTGAATTCCCCATTGATCCCATTGATTTCCCCATTGATCCCCTTGATCCCATTGAATTCCCCATTGATCCTATTCATTTCCCCATTGATCCCCTTGATCCGATTGAATTTCCCATTGATCCCCTTGATCCCATTGAATTACCCATTGATCCCATAGATTTCTCCTTTGATCCCATTGAATTCCCCATTGATCCCATAGATTTCCCCATTGATCCCCTTAATCCCATTGAATTCCCCATTGATCCCATTGATTTCTCCATTGATCCCATTGAATTCCCCATTGATCCCATTGATTTCCCCATTGACCCCCTTGATCCCATTGAATTCCCCATTGATCCCATAGATTTCCCCATTGATCCCCTTGATCCCATTGAATTCCCCATTGATCCCATTGATTTCCCCATTGATCCCCTTGATCCCATTGAATTCCCCATTGATCCCATTGATTTCCCCATTGATCCCCTTGATCCCATTGAATTCCCCATTGATCCCAGATTTCCCCATTGATCCCCTTGATCCCATTGAATTCCCCATTGATCCCATAGATTTCCCCATTGATCCCCTTGATTCCATTGAATTCCCCATTGATCCCATAGATTTCCGCATTGATCCCCTTGATCCCATTGAATTCCCCAATGATCCCATTGATTTCCCCATTGATCCCCTTGATCCCATTGAATTCCCCATTGATCCCATTCATTTCCCCATTGATCCCCTTGAACCGATTGAATTTCCCATTGATCCCCTTGATCCCATTGAATTCCCCATTGGTCCCATAGATTTCTCCATTGATCCCATTGAATTCCCCATTGATCCCATAGATTTCCCCATTGATCCCCTTAATCCCATTCAATTCCCCATTGATCCCATTGATTTCTCCATTGATCCCATTGAATTCCCCATTGATCCCATTGATTTCCCCATTGATCCCGTTGATCCCATTGAATTCCCCATTGATCCCATAGATTTCCCCATTGATCCCCTTGATCCCATTTAATTCCCCATTGATCCCATTGATTTCCCCATTGAACCTTGATCCCATTGAATTCCCCATTGATGCCATTGATTTCCCCATTGATCCCCTTGATCCCATTGAATTCCCCATTGATCCCATAGATTTCCCCATTGATCCCCTTGATCCCATTGAATTCCCCATTGATCCCATAGATTTCCCCATTGATCCCCTTGATCCCATTGAATTCCCCATTGATTTCCCCATTCATCACCTTTATCCCATTAAATTCCCCATTGATCCCATTGATTTCCCCATTGATCCCATAGATTTCTCCATCGATCCCATAGATTTCCCCATTGATCCCATAGATTTCCCCATTGATCCCATAGATTTCTCCATTGATCCCATAGATTTCCCCATTGATCCCACAGACTTTCCCATTGATCCCACCGACTTCCCCATTGATCCCATAGATTTTCCCATTCATCCCATAGATTTCCCCATTGATCCCGTAGATTTCCCCATTGATCCCATAGATTTCCCCATTGATCCCATAGATTTCCCCATTGCTTTCTCCATTGATCCCCTTGATCCCATTGAATTCCCCATTGATCCCATTGATTTCCCCATTGTTCCCCTTGATCCCATTGAATTCCCCATTGATCCCATTGATTTCTCCATTGATCCCCTTGATCCCATTGAATTCCCCATTGATCACATTGATTTCCCCATTGATTCCCTTGATCCCATTGAATTCCCCATTGATCCCATAGATTTCCCCATTGATCCCCTTGATCCCATTGAATTCCCCATTGATCCCGTAGATTTCCCCATTGATCCCCTTGATCCCATTGAATTCCCCATTGATCCCATAGATTTCCCCATTGATCCCCTTGATCCCATTGAATTCCCCATTGATCCCATTGATTTCCCAATTGATCCCCTTGATCCGATTGAATTCCCCATTGATTTCCCCATTGATCCCCTTGTTCCCATTGAATTCCCCATTGATCCCATTGATTTCCCCATTGATCCCCTTGATCCCATTGAATACCCCATTGATCCCATAGATTTCCCCATTGATCCCATTGAATTCCCCATTGATCCCATTGATTTCCCCATTGATCCCTTTGAATTCCCCATTGATCCCATAGATTTCCCCAGTGATCCCCTTGATCCCATTGAATTCCCCATTGATCCCATTGATTTCCCCATTGATCCCCTTGATGCCATTGAATTCCCCATTGATCCCATTGATTTCCCCATTGATCCCCTTGATCCCATTGAATTCCCCATTGATCCCAGATTTCCCCATTGATCCCCTTGATCCCATTGAATTCCCCATTGATCCCATAGATTTCCCCATTGATCCCCTTGATTCCATTGAATTCCCCATTGATCCCATAGATTTCCCCATTGATCCCCTTGATCCCATTGAATTCCCCATTGATCCCATTGATTTCCCCATTGATCCCCTTGATCCCAATGAATTCCCCATTGATCCCATTCATTTCCCCATTGATCCCCTTGATCCCATTGAATTCCCCATTGATCCCATAGATTTCCCCATTGATCCCCTTGATCTTATTGAATTCCCCATTGATCCCATAGATTTCCCCATTGATCCCCTTGATCCCATTGAAATCACCATTGATTTCCCCATTGATCACCTTGATCCCATTGAATTCCCCATTGATCCCATTGATTTCCCCATTGATCCCATAGATTTCTCCATCGATCCCATAGATTTCCCCATTGATCCCATAGATTTCCCCATTGATCCCATAGATTTCTCCATTGATCCCATAGATTTCCCCATTGATCCCACAGACTTTCCCATTGATCCCACCGACTTCCCCATTGATCCCATAGATTTCCCCATTCATCCCATAGATTTCCCCATTGATCCCATAGATTTCCCCATTGATCCCATAGATTTCCCCATTGATCCAATAGATTTCCCCATTGATCCCCTTGATCCCATTGCATTCCCCATTGATCCCATTGATTTCCCAATTGATCCCCTTGATCCCATTGAATTCCCCATTGATCCCATTGATTTCCCCATTGATCCCCTTGATCCCATTGAATTCCCCATTGATCCCAGATTTCCCCATTGATCCCTTGATCCCATTGAATTCCCCATTGATCCCATAGATTTCCCCATTGATCCCCTTGATTCCATTGAATTCCCCATTGATCCCATAGATTTCCGCATTGATCCCCTTGATCCCATTGAATTCCCCATTGATCCCATTGATTTCCCCATTGATCCCCTTGATCCCATTGAATTCCCCATTGATCCTATTCATTTCCCCATTGATCCCCTTGATCCGATTGAATTTCCCATTGATCCCCTTGATCCCATTGAATTCCCCATTGATCCCATAGATTTCTCCATTGATCCCATTGAATTCCCCATTGATCCCATAGATTTCCCCATTGATCCCCTTAATCCCATTGAATTCCCCATTGATCCCATTGATTTCTCCATTGATCCCATTGAATTCCCCATTGATCCCATTGATTTCCCCATTGACTCCCTTGATCCCATTGACTTCCCCATTGATCCCATAGATTTCCCCATTGATCCCCTTGATCCCATTGAATTCCCCATTGATCCCATAGATTTCCCCATTGATCCCATTGATCCCATAGATTTCCCCATTGATCCCATTGAATTCCCCATTGATCCCATTGATTTCCCCATTGATCCCATAGATTTCGCCATTGATCCCATAGATTTCCCCATTGATCCCCTTGATCCCATTGCATTCCCCATTGATCCCATTGATTTCCCAATTGATCCCCTTGATCCCATTGAATTCCCCATTGATCCCATTGATTTCCCCATTGATCCCCTTGATCCCATTGAATTCCCCATTGATCCCAGATTTCCCCATTGATCCCCTTGATCCCATTGAATTCCCCATTGATCCCATAGATTTCCCCATTGATCCCCTTGATTCCATTGAATTCCCCATTGATCCCATAGATTTCCGCATTGATCCCCTTGACCCATTGAATTCCCCATTGATCCCATTGATTTCCCCATTGATCCCCTTGATCCCATTGAATTCCCCATTGATCCTATTCATTTCCCCATTGATCCCCTTGATCCGATTGAATTTCCCATTGATCCCCTTGATCCCATTGAATTCCCCATTGATCCCATAGATTTCTCCTTTGATCCCATTGAATTCCCCATTGATCCCATAGATTTCCCCATTGATCCCCTTAATCCCATTGAATTCCCCATTGATCCCATTGATTTCTCCATTGATCCCATTGAATTCCCCATTGATCCCATTGATTTCCCCATTGACCCCCTTGATCCCATTGAATTCCCCATTGATCCCATAGATTTCCCCATTGATCCCCTTGATCCCATTGAATTCCCCATTGATCCCATTGATTTCCCCATTGATCCCCTTGATCCCATTGAATTCCCCATTGATTTCCCCATTGATCCCCTTGATCCCATTGAATTCCCCATTGATCCCAGATTTCCCCATTGATCCCCTTGATCCCATTGAATTCGCCATTGATCCCATAGATTTCCCCATTGATCCCCTTGATTCCATTGAATTCCCCATTGATCCCATAGATTTCCGCATTGATCCCCTTGATCCCATTGAATTCCCCAATGATCCCATTGATTTCCCCATTGATCCCCTTGATCCCATTGAATTCCCCATTGATCCCATTCATTTCCTCATTGATCCCCTTGAACCGATTGAATTTCCCATTGATACCCTTGATCCCATTGAATTCCCCATTGGTCCCATAGATTTCTCCATTGATCCCATTGAATTCCCCATTGATCCCATAGATTTCCCCATTGTTCCCCTTAATCCCATTGAATTCCCCATTGATCCCATTGATTTCTCCATTGATCCCATTGAAATCCCCATTGATCCCATTGATTTCCCCATTGATCCCGTTGATCCCATTGAACTCCCCATTGATCCCATAGATTTCCCCATTGATCCCCTTGATCCCATTTAATTCCCCATTGATCCCATTGATTTCCCCATTGAACCTTGATCCCATTGAATTCCCCATTGATGCCATTGATTTCCCCATTGATCCCCTTGATCCCATTGAATTCCACATTGATCCCATAGATTTCCCCATTGATCCCCTTGATCCCATTGAATTCCCCATTGATCCCATAGATTTCCCCATTGATCCCCTTGATTCCATTGAATTCCCCATTGATCCCATAGATTTCCGCATTGATCCCCTTGATCCCATTGAATTCCCCAATGATCCCATTGATTTCCCCATTGATCCCCTTGATCCCATTGAATTCCCCATTGATCCCATTCATTTCCCCATTGATCCCCTTGAACCGATTGAATTTCCCATTGATACCCTTGATCCCATTGAATTCCCCATTGGTCCCATAGATTTCTCCATTGATCCCATTGAATTCCCCATTGATCCCATAGATTTCCCCATTGATCCCCTTAATCCCATTGAATTCCCCATTGATCCCATTGATTTCTCCATTGATCCCATTGAAATCCCCATTGATCCCATTGATTTACCCATTGATCCCGTTGATCCCATTGAATTCCCCATTGATCCCATAGATTTCCCCATTGATCCCCTTGATCCCATTGAATTCCCCATTGATCCCATAGATTTCCCCATTGATCCCCTTGATCCCATTAAATTCCCCATTGATTTCCCCATTGATCACCTTTATCCCATTGAATTCCCCATTGATCCCATTGATTTCCCCATTGATCCCATAGATTTCTCCATCGATCCCATAGATTTCCCCATTGATCCCATAGATTTCCCCATTGATCCCATAGATTTCTCCATTGATCCCATAGATTTCCCCATTGATCCCACAGACTTTCCCATTGATCCCACCGACTTCCCCATTGATCCCATAGATTTCCCCATTCATCCCATAGATTTCCCCATTGATCCCATAGATTTCCCCATTGATCCCATAGATTTCCCCATTGATCCCATAGATTTCCCCATTGATCCCATTGATTTCTCCATTGATCCTCTTGATCCCATTGAATTCCCCATTGATCCCATTGATTTCCCCATTGTTCCCCTTGATCCCATTGAATTCCCCATTGATCCCATTGATTTCTCCATTGATCCCCTTGATCCCATTGAATTCCCCATTGATCACATTGATTTCCCCATTGATTCCCTTGATCCCATTGAATTCCCCATTGATCCCATAGATTTCCCCATTGATCCCCTTGATCCCATTGAATTCCCCATTGATCCCATAGATTTCCCCATTGATCCCCTTGATCCCATTGAATTCCCCATTGATCCCATAGATTTCCCCATTGATCCCCTTGATCCCATTGAATTCCCCATTGATCCCATTGATTTCCCAATTGATCCCCTTGATCCGATTGAATTCCCCATTGATTTCCCCATTGATCCCCTTGTTCCCATTGAATTCCCCATTGATCCCATTGATTTCCCCATTGATCCCCTTGATCCCATTGAATACCCCATTGATCCCATAGATTTCCCCATTGATCCCATTGAATTCCCCATTGATCCCATTGATTTCCCCATTGATCCCATTGAATTCCCCATTGATCCCATAGATTTCCCCAGTGATCCCCTTGATCCCATTGAATTCCCCATTGATCCCATTGATTTCCCCATTGATCCCCTTGATGCCATTGAATTCCCCATTGATCCCATAGATTTCCCCATTGATCCCCTTGATCCCATTGAATTCCCCATTGATCCCATTGATTTCCCCATTGATCCCCTTGATCCCAATGAATTCCCCATTGATCCCATTCATCTCCCCATTGATCCCCTTGATCCCATTGAATTCCCCATTGATCCCATTGATTTCCCAATTGATCCCCTTGATCCGATTGAATTGCCCATTGAACCCATTGATTTCCCCATTGATCCCCTTGATCCCCTTGAATTTGCCATTGATCCCATTGCTTTCCCCATTGATCCCCTTGATCCCATTAACTTCCCCATTGATCCCATAGATTTCCCCATTGATCCCATACATTTTCCCAAGGATCCCACAGACTTCCCCATTGATCTCATCGACTTTTGCATTGATCCCAGTCTTCCCCATTGATTCCATAGATTTCCCCATTGATCCCACAGATTTCCCCATTGATCCCATAGATTTCCCCATTGATCCCATAGATTTCCCCTTTAATCCCATAGATTTCCCAATTGATGCCATAGATTTCCCCATTGATCCCATAGATTTCCCCATTGATCCCATTGATCCCCTTGATCCCATTGAATTCCTCATTGTTCCCACTGAGTTCCCCATTGATCCCCTTGATCCCCTTGAATTCCCCATTGATCCCATAGATTTCCCCATTGAGCCCATAGATTTCCCCATTGATCCCATGGATTTCCCCATTGATCCCATAGATTTCCCCATTGATCCCATTGATTTCTCCATTGATCCCCTTGATCCCATTGAATTCCCCATTGATCCCATTGATTTCAGCATTGATCCCATTGATCCCATTGAATTTCCCATTGATCCCATAGATTTCCCAATTGATCCCATAGATTTCCCCATTGATCACATAGATTTCCCCGTTGATCCCATTGAATTCCCCATTGATCGCATAGATTTCCTCATTGATCCCATTGATTTCCCCATTGAAACCATGGATTTCCCCATTGATCCCATAGATTTCCCCATTGATCCCCTTGATCCTATTGAATTCCCCATTGATCCCATAGATTTCCCCATTGATCCCATTGAATTCCCCATTGATCCCATAGATTTCCCCATTGATCCCCTTGATCCCACTGAATTCCCCATTGATCCCATAGACTTCCCCATTGATGCCCTTGATCCAATTGAATTCCCCATTGATCCCATAGATTTCCCCATTGATCCCCTTGATCCCATTGAATTCCCCATTGAACCCATTGATTTCCCAATTGATCCCCTTGATCCCATAGATTTCCCCATTGATCCCATAGATTTCCCCATTGATCCCATAGATTTCCCCATTGATCGCATTGATGCCATTGAATTCTCCATTGATCACATAGATTTCCCCATTGATCCCATTGAATTCCACGTTGATCCCATTGATTTCCCCATTGATCCCATAGATTTCCCCATTGATCCCCTTGATCCCATTGAATTCCCCATTGATCCCAAAGATTTCCCCATTGATCCCCTTGATCCCATTGAATTCCCCATTGATCTCATAGATTTCCCCATTGATCCCCTTGATCCCATTGAATTCCCCATTAATCCCATTGATTTCCCAATTGATCCCCTTGATCCCATTGAATTCCCCATTGATCCCATAGATTTCCCCATTGATCCCCTTGATCCCATTGAATTCCCCATTAATCCCATTGATTTCCCAATTGATCCCCTTGATCCCATTGAATTCCACATTGATCCCATAGATTTCCCCATTGATCCCCTTGATCCCATTGAATTCCCCATTGATCTCATAGATTTCCCCATTGATCCCCTTGATCCCATTGAATTCCCCATTAATCCCATTGATTTCCCAATTGATCCCCTTGATCCCATTGAATTCCCCATTGATCCCATTGATTTCCCCATTGATCCCCTTGATGCCATTGAATTCCCCATTGATCCCATTGATTTCCCAATTGATCCCCTTGATCCCATTGAATTCCCCATTGATCCCATAGATTTCCCCATTGATCCCCTTGATCCCATTGAATTCCCCATTGATCCCATTGATTTCCCCATTGATCCCCTTGATCCCAATGAATTCCCCATTGATCCCATTCATTTCCCCATTGATCCCCTTGATCCCATTGAATTCCCCATTGATCCCATTGATTTCCCAATTGATCCCCTTGATCCGATTGAATTGCCCATTGAACCCATTGGTTTCCCCATTGATCCCCTTGATCCCCTTGAATTTGCCATTGATCCCATTGCTTTCCCCATTGATCCCCTTGATCCCATTAACTTCCCCATTGATCCCATAGATTTCCCCATTGATCCCATACATTTTCCCATGGATCCCACAGACTTCCCCATTGATCTCATCGACTTTTGCATTGATCCCAGTCTTCCCCATTGATTCCATAGATTTCCCCATTGATCCCACAGATTTCCCCATTGATCCCATAGATTTCCCCATTGATCCCATAGATTTCCCCTTTAATCCCATAGATTTCCCCATTGATCCCATAGATTTCCCCATTGATCCCATTGATCCCCTTGATCCCATTGAATTCCTCATTGTTCCCACTGAATTCCCCATTGATCCCCTTGATCCCCTTGAATTCCCCATTGATCCCATAGATTTCCCCATTGAGCCCATAGATTTCCCCATTGATCCCATGGATTTCCCCATTGATCCCATAGATTTCCCCATTGATCCCATTGATTTCTCCATTGATCCCCTTGATCCCATTGAATTCCCCATTGATCCCATTGATTTCAGCATTGATCCCATTGATCCCATTGAATTTCCCATTGATCCCATAGATTTCCCAATTGATCCCATAGATTTCCCCATTGATCACATAGATTTCCCTGTTGATCCCATTGAATTCCCCATTGATCGCATAGATTTCCTCATTGATCCCATTGAATTCCCCATTGATCCCATTGATTTCCCCATTGATCCCATAGATTTCCCCATTGATCCCCTTGATCCTATTGAATTCCCCATTGATCCCATAGATTTCCCCATTGATCCCATTGAATTCCCCATTGATCCGATAGATTTCCCCATTGATCCCCTTGATCCCACTGAATTCCCCATTGATCCCATAGACTTCCCCATTGATGCCCTTGATCCAATTGAATTCCCCATTGATCCCATAGATTTCCCCATTGATCCCCTTGATCCCATTGAATTCCCCATTGAACCCATTGATTTCCCAATTGATCCCATAGATTTCCCCATTGATCCCATAGATTTCCCCATTGATCGCATTGATGCCATTGAATTCTCCATTGATCACATAGATTTCCCCATTGATCCCATTGAATTCCACGTTGATCCCATTGATTTCCCCATTGATCCCATAGATTTCCCCATTGATCCCCTTGATCCCATTGAATTCCCCATTGATCCCAAAGATTTCCCCATTGATCCCCTTGATCCCATTGAATTCCCCATTGATCTCATAGATTTCCCCATTGATCCCCTTGATCCCATTGAATTCCCCATTAATCCCATTGATTTCCCAATTGATCCCCTTGATCCCATTGAATTCCCCATTGATCCCATAGATTTCCCCATTGATCCCCTTGATCCCATTGAATTCCCCATTAATCCCATTGATTTCCCAATTGATCCCCTTGATCCCATTGAATTCCCCATTGATCCCATAGATTTCCCCATTGATCCCCTTGATCCCATTGAATTCCCCATTGATCCCATTGAATTCCCCATTGATCCCCTTGTTCCCATTGAATTCCCCATTGATCCCATTGATTTCCCCATTGATCCCCTTGATCCCTTTGAATTCGCCATTGATCCCATTGATTTCCCCATTGATCCCCTTGATCCGATTGACTTCACCATTGATCCCATAGATTTCCCCATTGATCCCATACATTTCCCCATGGATCCCACAGACTTCCCCATTGAACCCATAGACTTCCGCATTGATCCCAGTCTTCCCCATTGATTCCATAGATTTCCCCATTGATCCCACAGATTTCCCCATTGATCCCATAGATTTCCCCATTGATCCCATAGATTTCCCCTTTGATCCCATAGATTTCCCCTTTGATCACATAGATTTCACCATTGATCCCATAGATTTCCCTATTGATCCCATAGATTTCCCCATTGATCCCATAGATTTCCCCATTGATCCCATTGATCCCCTTGATCCCATTGAATTCCTCATTGATCCCACTGAATTCCCCATTGATCCCATTGATTTCCCCATTGATCCCCTTGTTCCCATTGAATTCCCCATTGATCCCATAGATTTCCCCATTGAACCCCTTGATCCCATTGAATTCCCCATTGATCCCATAGATTTCCCCATTGATCCCCTTGATCCCATTGAATTCCCCATTGATCCCATAGATGTCCCCATTGATCCCCTTGATCCCATTGAATTCCCCATTGATCCCATTGATTTCCCAATTGATCCCCTTGATCCGATTGAATTGCCCATTGATCCCATTGATTTCCCCATTGATCCCCTTGATCCCATTGAATTCGCCATTGATCCCATTGATTTCCCCATTAATCCCCTTGATCCCATTAACTTCCCCATCGATCCCATAGATTTCCCCATTGATTCCCTTATCCCATTGAATTCCCCATTGATCCCATAGGTTTCCCCATTGATCCCCTTGATCCCATTGAATTCCCCATTGATGCCATTGATTTCCCCATTGATCCCCTTGATCCCATTGAATTCCCCATTGATCCCATAGATTTCCCCATTGAACCCCTTGATCCCATTGAATTCCCCATTGATCCCATAGATTTCCCCATTGATCCCCTTGATCCCATTGAATTCCCCATTGATCCCATAGATTTCCCCATTGATCCCCTTGATCCCATTGAATTCCCCATTGATCCCATTGATTTCCCAATTGATCCCCTTGATCCGATTGAATTGCCCATTGATCCCATTGATTTCCCCATTGATCCCCTTGATCCCATTGAATTCGCCATTGAACCCATTGATTACCCCATTGATCCCCTTGATCCCATTAACTTCCCCATTGATCCCATAGATTTCCCCATTGATTCCCTTATCCCATTGAATTCCCCATTGATCCCATAGGTTTCCCCATTGATCCCCTTGATCCCATTGAATTCCCCATTGATGCCATTGATTTCCCCATTGATCCCCTTGATCCCATTGAATACCCCATTGATCCCATAGATTTCCCCATTGATTCCATTGAATTCCCCATTGATCCCATTGATTTCCCCATTGATCCCATAGATTTCCCCATTGATCCCATAGATTTCCCCATTGATCCCCTTGATCCCATTGAATTCCCCATTAATCCCATTGATTTCCCAATTGATCCCCTTGATCCCATTGAATTCCACATTGATCCCATTGATTTCCCCATTGATCCCCTTGTTCCCATTGAATTCCCCATTGATCCCATTGATTTCCCCATTGATCCCCTTGATCCCTTTGAATTCGCCATTGATCCCATTGATTTCCCCATTGATCCCCTTGATCCGATTGACTTCACCATTGATCCCATAGATTTCCCCATTGATCCCATACATTTCCCCATGGATCCCACAGACTTCCCCATTGATCCCATAGACTTCCGCATTGATCCCAGTCTTCCCCATTGATTCCATAGATTTCCGCATTGATCCCACAGATTTCCCCATTGATCCCATAGATTTCCCCTTTGATCCCATAGATTTCCCCTTTGATCACATAGATTTCACCATTGATCCCATAGATTTCCCTATTGATCCCATAGATTTCCCCATTGATCCCATAGATTTCCCCATTGATCCCATTGATCCCCTTGATCCCATTGAATTCCTCATTGATCCCACTGAATTCCCCATTGATCCCATTGATTTCCCCATTGATCCCCTTGTTCCCATTGAATTCCCCATTGATCCCATAGATTTCCCCATTGAACCCCTTGATCCCATTGAATTCCCCATTGATCCCATAGATTTCCCCATTGATCCCCTTGATCCCATTGAATTCCCCATTGATCCCATAGATTTCCCCATTGATCCCCTTGATCCCATTGAATTCCCCATTGATCCCATTGATTTCCCAATTGATCCCCTTGATCCGATTGAATTGCCCATTGATCCCATTGATTTCCCCATTGATCCCCTTGATCCCATTGAATTCGCCATTGATCCCATTGATTTCCCCATTGATCCCCTTGATCCCATTAACTTCCCCATTGATCCCATAGATTTCCCCATTGATTCCCTTATCCCATTGAATTCCCCATTGATCCCACAGGTTTCCCCATTGATCCCCTTGATCCCATTGAATTCCCCATTGATGCCATTGATTTCCCCATTGATGCCCTTGATCCCATTGAATACCCCATTGATCCCATAGATTTCCCCATTGATTCCATTGAATTCCCCATTGATCCCATTGATTTCCCCATTGATCCCATAGATTTCCCCATTGATCCCATAGATTTCCCCATTGATCCCCTTGATCCCATTGAATTCCCCATTAATCCCATTGATTTCCCAATTGATCCCCTTGATCCCATTGAATTCCACATTGATCCCATTGATTTCCCCATTGATCCCTTGATCCCATTGAATTCCCCATTGAGCCCATTGATTTACCCATTGATCCCCTTGATCCCATTGAATTCCCCATTGATCCCATAGATTTCCCAATTGATCCCCTTGATCCCATTGAATTCCCCATTGATCCCATTGATTTCCCCATTGATCCCCTTGTTCCCATTGAATTCCCCATTGATCCCATAGATTTCCCCATTGATCCCCTTGATCCCATTGAATTCCCCATTGATTCCATAGATTTCCCCATTGATCCCCTTGATCCCATTGAATTCCCCATTGATCCCATAGATTTCCCCATTGATCCCCTTGATCCCATTGAATTCCCCATTGATCCCATTGATTTCCCAATTGATCCCCTTGATCCTATTGAATTGCCCATTGATCCCATTGATTTCCCCATTGATCCCCTTGATCCCATTGAATTCGCCATTGATCCCATTGATTTCCCCATTGATCCCCTTGATCCCATTGACTTCCCCATTGATCCCATAGATTTCCCCATTGATCCCCTTGATCCCATTGAATTCCCCATTGATCCCATAGATTTCCCCATTGATCCCCTTGATCCCATTGAATTCCCCATTGATGCCATTGATTTCCCCATTGATCCCCTTGATCCCATTGAATACCCCATTGATCCCATAGATTTCCCCATTGATCCCATTGAATTCCCCATTGATCCCATTGATTTCCCCATTGATCCCAAAGATTTCCCCATTGATCCCATAGATTTCCCCATTGATCCCCTTGATCCCATTGAATTCCCCATTGATCCCATTGATTTCCCAATTGATCCCCTTGATACCATTGAATTCCCCATTGATCCCATTGATTTCCCCATTGATCCCCTTGATCCCATTGAATTCCCCATTGATCCCATTGATTTCCCCATTGATCCCCTTGATCCCATTGAATTCCCCATTTATCCCAGATTTCCCCATTGATCCCCTTGATCCCATTGAATTCCCTATTGATCCCATAGATTTCCCCATTGATCCTCTTGATTCCATTGAATTCCCCATTGAGCCCATAGATTTCCGCATTGATCCCCTTGATCCCATTGAATTCCCCATTGATCCCATTGATTTCCCCCTTGATCCCCTTGATCCCATTGAATTCCCCATTGATCCCATTCATTTCCCCATTGATCCCCTTGATCCGATTGAATTTCCCATTGATCCCCTTGATCCCATTGAATTCCCCATTGATCCCATAGATTTCCCCATTGATCCCATTGAATTCCCCATTGATCCCATAGATTTCCCCATTGATCCCCTTAATCCCATTGAATTCCCCATTGATCCCATTGATTTCTCCATTGATCCCATTGAATTCCCCATTGATCCCGTTGATCCCATTGAATTCCCCATTGATCCCATAGATTTCCCCTTTGATCCCCTTGATCCCATTTAATTCCCCATTGATCCCATTGATTTCCCCATTGATCCCCTTGATCCCATTGAATTCCCCATTGATCCCATTGAGTTCCCCATTGATCCCCTTGATCCCATTGAATTCCCCATTGATCTCATAGATTTCCCCATTGATCCCCTTGATCCCATTGAATTCCCCATTGATCCCATAGATTTCCCCATTGATCCCCTTGATCCCATTGAATTCCCCATTGATTTCCCCATTGACCACCTTGATCCCATTGAATTCCCCATTGATCCCATTGATTTCCCCATTGATCCCATAGATTTCTCCATCGATCCCATAGATTTCCCCATTGATCCCAGAGATTTCCCCATTGATCCCATAGATTTCTCCATTGATCCCATAGATTTCCCCATTACATAGAAGATAGGAGCAGGAGTAGGCCATTCGGCCCTTCGTGCCTGCTCCGCCATTCGATGAGATCATGGCTGATCCTTTAATTCAGTATCCCGTCCCCGCCTTCTCTCCGTAAACCTTAACCCCTTTTGCCCGTAGAAATATATCTAATTCCCTCTTAAATATATTTATTTCCCCATTGACCACCTTGATCCCATTGAATTCCCCAGTGATCCCATTGATTTCCCCATTGATCCCATAGATTTCTCCATCGATCCCATAGATTTCCCCATTGATCACACAGATTTCCCCATTGATCCCATAGATTTCCCCATTGATCCCATAGACTTCCCCATTGATCCCACAGATTTCCCCCTTGATCCCATTGAATTCCACATTGATCCCATTGATTACCCCTTTGATCCCCTTGATCCCATTGAATTCCCCATTGAGCCCATTGATTTCCCCATTGATCCCCTTGATCCCATTGAATTCCCCATTGACCCCATAGATTTCCCCATTGATCCCCTTGTTCCCATTGAATTCCCCATTGATCCCATTGATTTCCCCATTGCTCCCCTTGAACCCATTGAATTCCCCATTGACGACATTGATTTCTCCATTGATCCCCTTGATCCCATTGAATTCCCCATTGATCACATTGATTTCCACATTGGTCCCCTTGATCCCATTGAATTCCCCATTGATCTCATAGATTTCCCCATTGATCCCCTTGATCCCATTGAATTCCCCATTGATCCCATAGATTTCCCCATTGATCCCCTTGATCCCATTGAATTCCCCATTGATCCCATAGATTTCCCCATTGATCCCCTTGATCCCATTGAATTCCCCATTGATCCCATTGATTTCCCAATTGATCCCCTTGATCCGATTTAATTCCCCATTGATTTCCCCATTGATCCGCTTGATCCCATTGAAATCCCCATTGATCCCATTGATTTCCCCATTGATCCCATTGATCCCATTGAATTCCCCATTGAGCCCATTGATTTCCCCATTGATCCCATTGAATTCCCCATTGATCCCATAGATTTCCCCATTGATCCCCTTGGATCCCATTGAATTCCCCATTGATCCCATAGATTTCCCCATTGATCCCCTTGATCCCATTGAATTCCCCATTGATCCCATAGATTTCCCCATTGATCCCCTTGATCCCATTGAATTCCCCATTGACCCCATAGATTTCCCCATTGATCCCCTTGTTCCCATTGAATTCCCCATTGATCCCATTGATTTCCCCATTGCTCCCCTTGATCCCATTGAATTCCCCATTGACGACATTGATTTCTCCATTGATCCCCTTGATCCCATTGAATTCCCCATTGATCACATTGATTTCCCCATTGGTCCCCTTGATCCCATTGAATTCCCCATTGATCTCATAGATTTCCCCATTGATCCCCTTGATCCCATTGAATTCCCCATTGATCCCATAGATTTCCCCATTGATCCCCTTGATCCCATTGAATTCCCCATTGATCCCATAGATTTCCCCATTGATCCCCTTGATCCCATTGAATTCCCCATTGATCCCATTGATTTCCCAATTGATCCCCTTGATCCGATTTAATTCCCCATTGATTTCCCCATTGATCCGCTTGATCCCATTGAAATCCCCATTGATCCCATTGATTTCCCCATTGATCCCATTGATCCCATTGAATTCCCCATTGAGCCCATTGATTTCCCCATTGATCCCATTGAATTCCCCATTGATCCCATAGATTTCCCCATTGATCCCCTTGGATCCCATTGAATTCCCCATTGATCCCATAGATTTCCCCATTGATCCCCTTGATCCCATTGAATTCCCCATTGATCCCATAGATTTCCCCATTGATCCCATTGATCCCATTGAATTCCCCATTGATCCCATTGATTTCCCAATTGATCCCCTTGAACCGATTGAATTGCCCATTGATCCCATTGATTTCCCCATTGATCCCATTGAATTCCCCATTGATCCCATTGATTTCCCAATTGATCCCCTTGATACCATTGAATTCCCCATTGATCCCATTGATTTCCCCATTGATCCCCTTGATCCCATTGAATTCCCCATTGATCCCATTGATTTCCCCATTGATCCCCTTGATCCCATTGAATTCCCCATTTATCCCAGATTTCCCCATTGATCCCCTTGATCCCATTGAATTCCCTATTGATCCCATAGATTTCCCCATTGATCCTCTTGATTCCATTGAATTCCCCATTGAGCCCATAGATTTCCGCATTGATCCCCTTGATCCCATTGAATTCCCCATTGATCCCATTGATTTCCCCCTTGATCACCTTGATCCCATTGAATTCCCCATTGATCCCATTCATTTCCCCATTGATCCCCTTGATCCGATTGAATTTCCCATTGATCCCCTTGATCCCATTGAATTCCCCATTGATCCCATAGATTTCCCCATTGATCCCATTGAATTCCCCATTGATCCCATAGATTTCCCCATTGATCCCCTTAATCCCATTGAATTCCCCATTGATCCCATTGATTTCTCCATTGATCCCATTGAATTCCCCATTGATCCCGTTGATCCCATTGAATTCCCCATTGATCCCATAGATTTCCCCTTTGATCCCCTTGATCCCATTTAATTCCCCATTGATCCCATTGATTTCCCCATTGATCCCCTTGATCCCATTGAATTCCCCATTGATCCCATTGAGTTCCCCATTGATCCCCTTGATCCCATTGAATTCCCCATTGATCCCATAGATTTCCCCATTGATCCCCTTGATCCCATTGAATTCCCCATTGATCCCATAGATTTCCCCATTGATCCCCTTGATCCCATTGAATTCCCCATTGATTTCCCCATTGACCACCTTGATCCCATTGAATTCCCCATTGATCCCATTGATTTCCCCATTGATCCCATAGATTTCTCCATCGATCCCATAGATTTCCCCATTGATCCCATAGATTTCCCCATTGATCCCATAGATTTCTCCATTGATCCCATAGATTTCCCCATTGATCCCACAGACTTCCCCATTGATCCCACAGACTTCCCCATTGATCCCACAGACTTCCCCATTGATCCCATAGATTTCCCCATTGATCCCATAGATTTCCCCATTGATCCCATAGATTTCCCCATTGATCACACAGATTTCCCCATTGATCCCATAGATTTCCCCATTGATCCCATAGACTTCCCCATTGATCCCACAAATTTCCCCCTTGATCCCATTGAATTCCACATTGATCCCATTGATTTCCCCTTTGATCCCCTTGATCCCATTGAATTCCCCATTGAGCCCATTGATTTCCCCATTGATCCCCTTGATCCCATTGAATTCCCCATTGACCCCATAGATTTCCCCATTGATCCCCTTGTTCCCATTGAATTCCCCATTGATCCCATTGATTTCCCCATTGCTCCCCTTGATCCCATTGAATTCCCCATTGATCCCATTGATTTCTCCATTGATCCCCTTGATCCCATTGAATTCCCCATTGATCACATTGATTTCCCCATTGGTCCCCTTGATCCCATTGAATTCCCCATTGATCTCATAGATTTCCCCATTGATCCCCTTGATCCCATTGAATTCCCCATTGATCCCATAGATTTCCCCATTGATCCCCTTGATCCCATTGAATTCCCCATTGATCCCATAGATTTCCCCATTGATCCCCTTGATCCCATTGAATTCCCCATTGATCCCATTGATTTCCCAATTGATCCCCTTGATCCGATTTAATTCCCCATTGATTTCCCCATTGATCCGCTTGATCCCATTGAAATCCCCATTGATCCCATTGATTTCCCCATTGATCCCATTGATCCCATTGAATTCCCCATTGAGCCCATTGATTTCCCCATTGATCCCATTGAATTCCCCATTGATCCCATAGATTTCCCCATTGATCCCCTTGATCCCATTGAATTCCCCATTGATCCCATAGATTTCCCCATTGATCCCCTTGATCCCATTGAATTCCCCATTGATCCCATAGATTTCCCCATTGATCCCATTGATCACATTGAATTCCCCATTGATCCCATTGATTTCCCAATTGATCCCCTTGAACCGATTGAATTGCCCATTGATCCCATTGATTTCCCATTGATCCCTTGAATTCGCCATTGATCCCATTGATTTCCCCATGATCCCCTTGATCCATTGACTTCCCCATTGATCCCATAGATTTCCCCATTGATCCCATACATTTCGCAATGGATCCCACAGACTTCCCCATTGATCCCATAGATTTCCCCATTGATCCCATAGATTTCCCTTTGATCCCATAGATTTCCTATTGATCCCATAGATTTCCCCATTGATCCACTGAATTCCCATTGATCCCATTGATTTCCCCATTGATCCCCTTGAATCCCATTGAATTCCCCATTGATCCCATTGATTTCCCCATTGATCCCCTTGATCCCATTGAATTCCCCATTTATCCCAGATTTCCCATTGATCCCCTGATCCCATTGAATTCCCTATTGATCCCATAGATTTCCCCATTGATCCTCTTGATTCCATTGAATTCCCCATTGAGCACATAGATTTCCGCATTGATCCCCTTGATCCCATTGAATTCCCCATTGATCCCATTCATTTCCCCATTGATCCCCTTGATCCGATTGAATTTCCCATTGATCCCCTTGATCCCATTGAATTCCCCATTGATCCCATAGATTTCCCCATTGATCCCATTGAATTCCCCATTGATCCCATAGATTTCCCCATTGATCCCTTAATCCCATTGAATTCCCCATTGATCCCATTGATTTCTCCATTGATCCCATTGAATTCCCCATTGATCCCGTTGATCCATTGAATTCCCATTGATCCCATAGATTTCCCCTTTGATCCCCTTGATCCCATTTAATTCCCCATTGATCCCATTGATTCCCCATTGATCCACTTGATCCCATTGAATTCCCCATTGATCCCATTGAGTTCCCATTGATCCCCTTGATCCCATTGAATTCCCCATTGATCCCATAGATTTCCCCATTGATCCCCTTGATCCATTGAATTCCCATTGATCCCATAGATTTCCCCATTGATCCCCTTGATCCCATTGAATTCCCCATTGATTTCCCCATTGACCACCTTGATCCCATTGAATTCCCCATTGATCCCATTGATTTCCCCATTGATCCCATAGATTTCTCCATCGATCCCATAGATTTCCCCATTGATCCCATAGATTTCCCCATTGATCCCATAGATTTCTCCATTGATCCCATAGATTTCCCCATTGATCCCACAGACTTCCCCATTGATCCCACAGACTTCCCCATTGATCCCACAGACTTCCCCATTGATCCCATAGATTTCCCCATTCATCCCATAGTTTTCCCCATTGATCCCATAGATTTCCCCATTGTTCCCATAGATTTCCCCATTGATCCCACAGATTTCCCCATTGATCCCATAGATTTCCCCATTGATCCCATAGACTTCCCCATTGATACCACAGATTTCCCCCTTGATCCCATTGAATTCCACATTGATCCCATTGATTTCCCCTTTGATCCCCTTGATCCCATTGAATTCCCCATTGAGCCCATTGATTTCCCCATTGATCCCCTTGATCCCATTGAATTCCCCATTGACCACATATATTTCCCCATTGATCCCCTTGTTCCCATTGAATTCCCCATTGATCCCATTGATTTCCCCATTGCTCCCCTTGATCCCATTGAATTCCCCATTGATCCCATTGATTTCTCCATTGATCCCCTTGATCCCATTGAATTCCCCATTGATCACATTGATTTCCCCATTGGTCCCCTTGATCCCATTGAATTCCCCATTGATCTCATAGATTTCCCCATTGATCCCCTTGATCCCACTGAATTCCCCATTGATCCCATAGATTTCCCCATTGATCCCCTTGATCCCATTGAATTCCCCATTGATCCCATAGATTTCCCCATTGATCCCCTTGATCCCATTGAATTCCCCATTGATCCCATTGATTTCCCAATTGATCCCCTTGATCCGATTTAATTCCCCATTGATTTCCCCATTGATCCGCTTGATCCCATTGAAATCCCCATTGATCCCATTGATTTCCCCATTGATCCCATTGATCCCATTGAATTCCCCATTGAGCCCATTGATTTCCCCATTGATCCCATTGAATTCCCCATTGATCCCATAGATTTCCCCATTGATCCCCTTGATCCCATTGAATTCCCCATTGATCCCATAGATTTCCCCATTGATCCCCTTGATCCCATTGAATTCCCCATTGATCCCATAGATTTCCCCATTGATCCCATTGATCCCATTGAATTCCCCATTGATCCCATTGATTTCCCAATTGATCCCCTTGAACCGATTGAATTGCCCATTGATCCCATTGATTTCCCCATTGATCCCCTTGAATTCGCCATTGATCCCATTGATTTCCCCATTGATCCCCTTGATCCCATTGACTTCCCCATTGATCCCATAGATTTCCCCATTGATCCCATACATTTCGCAATGGATCCCACAGACTTCCCCATTGATCCCATAGATTTACCCATTGATCCCACTGGATCCCCTTGAATTCCCCATTGATCCCATAGATTTCCCCATTGAGCCCATAGATTTCCCCATTGATCCCATGGATTTCCCCATTGATCCCATAGATTTCCCCATTGATCCCATTGAATTACCCATTGATCCCATAGATTTCCCCATTGATCCCCTTGATCCCATTGAATTCCCCATTGATCCCATAGATTTCCCAATTGATCCCATAGATTTCCCCATTGATCCCATAGATTTCCCCGTTGATCCCATTGAATTCCCCATTGATCGCATAGATTTCCTCATTGATCCCATTGAATTCCCCATTGATCCCATTGATTTCCCCATTGAACCCATGGATTTCCCCATTGATCCCATAGATTTCCCCATTGATCCCCTTGATCCCATTGAATTCCCCATTGATCCCATAGATTTCCCCATTGATCCCCTTGATCCCATTGAATTCCCCATTGACTCCATAGATTTCCCCATTGATCCCCTTGTTCCCATTGAATTCCCCATTGATCCCATTGATTTCCCCATTGCTCCCCTTGATCCCATTGAATTCCCCATTGATCCCATTGATTTCTCCATTGATCCCCTTGATCCCATTGAATTCCCCATTGATCACATTGATTTCCCCATTGGTCCCCTTGATCCCATTGAATTCCCCATTGATCTCATAGATTTCCCCATTGATCCCCTTGATCCCATTGAATTCCCCATTGATCCCATAGATTTCCCCATTGATCCCCTTGATCCCATTGAATTCCCCATTGATCCCCTTGATCCCATTGAATTCCCCATTGATCCCATTGATTTCCCAATTGATCCCCTTGATCCGATTTAATTCCCCATCGATTTCCCCATTGATCCGCTTGATCCCTTTGAAATCCCCATTGATCCCATTGATTTCCCCATTGATCCCATTGATCCCATTGAATTCCCCATTGAGCCCATTGATTTCCCCATTGATCCCATTGAATTCCCCATTGATCCCATAGATTTCCCCATTGATCCCCTTGATCCCATTGAATTCCCCATTGATCCCATAGATTTCCCCATTGATCCCCTTGATCCCATTGAATTCCCCATTGATCCCATAGATTTCCCCATTGATCCCATTGAACCCATTGAATTCCCCATTGATCCCATTGATTTCCCAATTGATCCCCTTGAACCGATTGAATTGCCCATTGATCCCATTGATTTCCCCATTGATCCCCTTGAATTCGCCATTGATCCCATTGATTTCCCCATTGATCCCCTTGATCCCATTGACTTCCCCATTGATCCCATAGATTTCCCCATTGATCCCATACATTTCGCAATGGATCCCACAGACTTCCCCATTGATCCCATAGATTTCCCCATTGATCCCATAGATTTCCCCTTTGATCCCATAGATTTCCCTATTGATCCCATAGATTTCCCCATTGATCCCACTGAATTCCCCATTGATCCCATTGATTTCCCCATTGATCCCCTTGATCCCATTGAATTCCCCATTGATCCCATTGATTTCCCCATTGATCCCCTTGATCCCATTGAATTCCCCATTTATCCCAGATTTCCCCATTGATCCCCTTGATCCCATTGAATTCCCTATTGATCCCATAGATTTCCCCATTGATCCTCTTGATTCCATTGAATTCCCCATTGAGCCCATAGATTTCTGCATTGATCCCCTTGATCCCATTGAATTCCCCATTGATCCCATTGATTTCCCCCTTGATGCCCTTGATCCCATTGAATTCCCCATTGATCCCATTCATTTCCCCATTGATCCCCTTGATCCGATTGAATTTCCCATTGATCCCCTTGATCCCATTGAATTCCCCATTGATCCCATAGATTTCCCATTGATCCCATTGAATTCCCCATTGATCCCATAGATTTCCCCATTGATCCCCTTAATCCCATTGAATTCCCCATTGATCCCTTTGATTTCTCCATTGATCCCATTGAATTCCCCATTGATCCCGTTGATCCCATTGAATTCCCCATTGATCCCATAGATTTCCCCTTTGATCCCCTTGATCCCATTTAATTCCCCATTGATCCCATTGATTTCCCCATTGATCCCCTTGATCCCATTGAATTCCCCATTGATCCCATTGAGTTCCCCATTGATCCCCTTGATCCCATTGAATTCCCCATTGATCCCATAGATTTCCCCATTGATCCCCTTGATCCCATTGAATTCCCCATTGATCCCATAGATTTCCCCATTGATCCCCTTGATCCCATTGAATTCCCCATTGATTTCCCCATTGACCACCTTGATCCCATTGAATTCCCCATTGATCCCATTGATTTCCCCATTGATCCCATAGATTTCTCCATCGATCCCATAGATTTCCCCATTGATCCCATAGATTTCCCCATTGATCCCATAGATTTCTCCATTGATCCCATAGATTTCCCCATTGATCCCACAGACTTCCCCATTGATCCCACAGACTTCCCCATTGATCCCACAGACTTCCCCATTGATCCCATAGATTTCCCCATTCATCCCATAGATTTCCCCATTGATCCCATAGATTTCCCCATTGATCCCATAGATTTCCCCATTGATCCCACAGATTTCCCCATTGATCCCATAGATTTCCCCATTGATCCCATAGACTTCCCCATTGATCCCACAGATTTCCCCCTTGATCCCATTGAATTCCACATTGATCCCATTGATTTTCCCTTTGATCCCCTTGATCCCATTGAATTCCCCATTGAGCCCATTGATTTCCCCATTGATCCCCTTGATCCCATTGAATTCCCCATTGACCCCATAGATTTCCCCATTGATCCCCTTGTTCCCATTGAATTCCCCATTGATCCCATTGATTTCCCCATTGCTCCCCTTGATCCCATTGAATTCCCCATTGATCCCATTGATTTCTCCATTGATCCCCTTGATCCCATTGAATTCCCCATTGATCACATTGATTTCCCCATTGGTCCCCTTGATGCCATTGAATTCCCCATTGATCTCATAGATTTCCCCATTGATCCCCTTGATCCCATTGAATTCCCCATTGATCCCATAGATTTCCCCATTGATCCCCTTGATCCCATTGAATTCCCCATTGATCCCATAGATTTCCCCATTGATCCCCTTGATCCCATTGAATTCCCCATTGATCCCATTGATTTCCCAATTGATCCCCTTGATCCGATTTAATTCCCCATTGATTTCCCCATTGATCCGCTTGATCCCATTGAAATCCCCATTGATCCCATTGATTTCCCCATTGATCCCATTGATCCCATTGAATTCCCCATTGAGCCCATTGATTTCCCCATTGATCCCATTGAATTCCCCATTGATCCCATAGATTTCCCCATTGATCCCCTTGATCCCATTGAATTCCCCATTGATCCCGTAGATTTCCCCATTGATCCCCTTGATCCCATTGAATTCCCCATTGATCCCATAGATTTCCCCATTGATCCCATTGATCCCATTGAATTCCCCATTGATCCCATTGATTTCCCAATTGATCCCCTTGAACCGCTGGAATTGCCCATTGATCCCATTGATTTCCCCATTGATCCCCTTGAATTCGCCATTGATCCCATTGATTTCCCCATTGATCCCCTTGATCCCATTGACTTCCCCATTGATCCCATAGATTTCCCCATTGATCCCATACATTTCGCAATGGATCCCACAGACTTCCCCATTGATCCCATAGATTTCCCCATTGATCCCACTGGATCCCCTTGAATTCCCCATTGATCCCATAGATTTCCCCATTGAGCCCATAGATTTCCCCATTGATCCCATGGATTTCCCCATTGATCCCATAGATTTCCCCATTGATCCCATTGAATTACCCATTGATCCCATAGATTTCCCCATTGATCCCCTTGATCCCATTGAATTCCTCATTGTTCCCATAGATTTCCCAATTGATCCCATAGATTTCCCCATTGATCCCATAGATTTCCCCGTTGATCCCATTGAATTCCCCATTGATCGCATAGATTTCCTCATTGATCCCATTGAATTCCCCATTGATCCCATTGATTTCCCCATTGAACCCATGGATTTCCCCATTGATCCCATAGATTTCCCCATTGATCCCCTTGATCCCATTGAATTCCCCATTGATCCCATAGATTTCCCCATTGATCCCCTTGATCCCATTGAATTCCCCATTGACCCCATAGATTTCCCCATTGATCCCCTTGATCCCATTGAATTCGCCATTGATCCCATTGATTTCCCCATTGGTCCCCTTGATCCGATTGACTTCACCATTGATCCCATAGATTTCCCCATTGATCCCCTTGATCCCATTGAATTCCCCATTGATCCCATTGATTTCCTAATTGATCCCCTTGATCCGATTGAATTCCCCATTGATTTCCCCATTGATTCCCTTGTTCCCATTGAATTCCCCATTGATCCCATTGATTTCCCCATTGATCCCCTTGATCCCATTGAATACCCCATTGATCCCATAGATTTCCCCATTGATCCCATTGAATTCCCCATTGATCCCATTGATATCCCCATTGATCCCATTGAATTCCCCATTGATCCCATAGATTTCCCCAGTGATCCCCTTGATCCCATTGAATTCCCCATTGATCCCATTGATTTCCCCATTGATCCCCTTGATGCCATTGAATTCCCCATTGATCCCATTGATTTCCCCATTGATCCCCTTGATCCCATTGAATTCCCCATTGATCCCAGATTTCCCCATTGATCCCCTTGATCCCATTGAATTCCCCATTGATCCCATAGATTTCCCCATTGATCCCCTTGATTCCATTGAATTCCCCATTGATACCATAGATTTCCCCATTGATCCCCTTGATCCCATTGAATTCCCCATTGATCCCATTGATTTCCCCATTGATCCCCTTGATCCCAATGAATTCCCCATTGATCCCATTCATTTCCCCATTGATCCACTTGATCCCAATAAATTCCCCATTGATCCCATAGATTTCCCCATTGATCCCCTTGATCCCATTGAATTCCCCATTGATCCCATTGATTTCCCAATTGATCCCCTTGATCCGATTGAATTGCCCATTGAACCCATTGATTTCCCCATTGATCCCCTTGATCCCCTTGAATTTGCCATTGATCCCATTGATTTCCCCATTGATCCCCTTGATCCCATTGACTTCCCCATTGATCCCATAGATTTCCCCATTGATCCCATACATTTTCCCATGGATCCCACAGACTTCCCCATTGATCTCATAGACTTCTGCATTGATCCCAGTCTTCCCCATTGATTCCATAGATTTCCCCATTGATCCCACAGATTTCCCCATTGATCCCATAGATTTCCCCTTTGATCCCATAGATTTCCCCTTTGATCCCATAGATTTCCCCATTGATGCCATTGATCCCCTTGATCCCATTGAATTCCACATTGATGCCACTGAATTCCCCATTGATCCCCTTGATCCCCTTGAATTCCCCATTGATCCCATAGATTTCCCCATTGAGCCCATAGATTTCCCCATTGATCCCATGGATTTCCCCATTGATCCCATAGATTTCCCCATTGATCCCATTGATTTCTCCATTGATCCCCTTGATCCCATTGAATTCCCCATTGATCCCATTGATTTCAGCATTGATCCCATTGATCCCATTGAATTCCCCATTGATCCCATAGATTTCCCAATTGATCCCATAGATTTCCCCATTGATCCCATAGATTTCCCCGTTGATCCCATTGAATTCCCCATTGATCGCATAGATTTCCTCATTGATCCCATTGAATTCCCCATTGATCCCATTGATTTCCCCATTGAACCCATGGATTTCCCCATTGATCCCATAGATTTCCCCATTGATCCCCTTGATCCCATTGAATTCCCCATTGATCCCATAGATTTCCCCATTGATCCCATTGAATTCCCCATTGATCCCATAGATTTCCCCATTGATCCCCTTGATCCCACTGAATTCCCCATTGATCCCATAGACTTCCCCATTGATGCCCTTGATCCCATTGAATTCCCCATTGATCCCATAGATTTCCCCATTGATCCCCTTGATCCCATTGAATTCCCCATTGAACCCATTGATTTCCCAATTGATCCCCTTGATCCCATAGATTTCCCCATTGATCCCATAGATTTCCCCATTGATCCCATAGATTTCCCCATTGATCGCATTGATGCCATTGAATTCTCCATTGATCCCATAGATTTCCCCATTGATCCCATTGAATTCCACGTTGATCCCATTGATTTCCCCATTGATCCCATAGATTTCCCCATTGATCCCCTTGATCCCATTGAATTCCCCATTGATCCCAAAGATTTCCCCATTGATCCCTTGATCCCATTGAATTCCCCATTGATCCCATAGATTTCCCCATTGATCCCCTTGATCCCATTGAATTCCCCATTAATCCCATTGATTTCCCAATTGATCCCCTTGATCCCATTGAATTCCCCATTGATCCCATAGATTTCCCCATTGATCCCCTTGATCCCATTGAATTCCCCATTTATCCCATTGATTTCCCAATTGATCCCCTTGATCCCATTGAATTCCACATTGATCCCATTGATTTCCCCATTTATGCCCTTGATCCCATTGAATTCCCCATTGAGCCCATTGATTTCCCCATTGATCCGCTTGATCCGATTGAATTCCCCATTGATCCCATAGCTTTCCCCATTGATCCCCTTGATCCCATTGAATTCCCCATTGATCCCATTGATTTCCCCATTGATCCCCTTGTTCCGATTGAATTCCCCATTGATCCCATAGATTTCCCCATTGAACCCCTTGATCCCATTGAATTCCCCATTGATCCCATAGATTTCCCCATTGAACCCCTTGATCCCATTGAATTCCCCATTGATCCCATAGATTTCCCCATTGATCCCCTTGATCCCATTGAATTCCCCATTGATCCCATTGATTTCCCAATTGATCCCCTTGATCCGATTGAATTGCCCATTGATCCCATTGATTTCCCCATTGATCCCCTTGATTCCATTGAATTCGCCATTGATCCCATTGATTTCCCCATTGATCCCCTTGATCCCATTGACTTCCCCATTGATCCCATAGATTTCCCCATTGATTCCCTTGATCCCATTGAATTCCCCATTGATCCCATAGATTTCCCCATTGATCCCCTTGATCCCATTGAATTCCCCATTGATGCCATTGATTTCCCCATTGATCCCCTTGATCCCATTGAATACCCCATTGATCCCATAGATTTCCCCATTGATTCAATTGAATTCCCCATTGATCCCATTGATTTCCCCATTGATCCCATAGCTTTCCCCATTGAGCCCCTTGATCCCATTGAATTCCCCATTAATCCCATTGATTTCCCAATTGATCCCCTTGATCCCAGTGAATTCCACATTGATCCCATTGATTTCCCCATTGATCCCCTTGCTCCAATTAAATTCCCCATTGAGCCCATTGATTTCCCCATTGATCCCCTTGATCCCATTGAATTCCCCATTGATCCCATAGATTTCCCCATTGACCCCATTGAATTCCCCATTGATCCCATAGATTTCCCCATTGATCCCCTTGATCCCACTGAATTCCCCATTGATGCCCTTGATCCCATTGAATTCCCCATTGATCCCATAGATTTCCCCATTGATCCCCTTGATCCCATTGAATTCCCCATTGAACCCATTGATTTCCCAATTGATCCCCTTGATCCCATAGATTTCCCCATTGATCCCATAGATTTCCCCATTGATCCCATAGATTTCCCCATTGATCGCATTGATGCCATTGAATTCTCCATTGATCCCATAGATTTCCCCATTGATCCCATTGAATTCCACGTTGATCCCATTGATTTCCCCATTGATCCCATAGATTTCCCCATTGATCCCCTTGATCCCATTGAATTCCCCATTGATCCCAAAGATTTCCCAATTGATCCCCTTGATCCCATTGAATTCCCCATTGATCCCATAGATTTCCCCATTGATCCCCTTGATCCCATTGAATTCCCCATTAATCCCATTGATTTCCCAATTGATCCCCTTGATCCCATTGAATTCCACATTGATCCCATTGATTTCCCCATTTATGCCCTTGATCCCATTGAATTCCCCATTGAGCCCATTGATTTCCCCATTGATCCCCTTGATCCGATTGAATTCCCCATTGATCCCAGAGATTTCCCCATTGATCCCCTTGATCCCATTGAATTCCCCATTGATCCCATTGATTTCCCCATTGATCCCCTTGTTCCGATTGAATTCCCCATTGATCCCATAGATTTCCCCATTGAACCCCTTGATCCCATTGAATTCCCCATTGATCCCATAGATTTCCCCATTGATCCCCTTGATCCCATTGAATTCCCCATTGATCCCATAGATTTCCCCATTGATCCCCTTGATCCCATTGAATTCCCCATTGATCCCATTGATTTCCCAATTGATCCCCTTGATCCGATTGAATTGCCCATTGATCCCATTGATTTCCCCATTGATCCCCTTGATCCCATTGAATTCGCCATTGATCCCATTGATTTCCCCATTGATCCCCTTGATCCCATTGACTTCCCCATTGATCCCATAGATTTCCCCATTGATTCCCTTGATCCCATTGAATTCCCCATTGATCCCATAGATTTCCCCATTGATCCACTTGATCCCATTGAATTCCCCATTGATGCCATTGATTTCCCCATTGATCCCCTTGATCCCATTGAATACCCCATTGATCCCATAGATTTCCCCATTGATCCCATAGATTTCCCCATTGATCCCATAGATTTCCCCATTGATCCCCTTGATCCCATTGAATTCCCCATTAATCCCATTGATTTCCCAATTGATCCCCTTGATCCCAGTGAATTCCACATTGATCCCATTGATTTCCCCATTGATCCCCTTGATCCCATTGAATTCCCCATTGATCCCATAGATTTCCCCATTGATCCCCTTGATCCCATTGAATTCCCCATTGATCCCATTGATTTCCCCATTGATCCCCTTGTTCCCATTGAATTCCCCATTGATCCCATAGATTTCCCCATTGATCCCCTTCATCCCATTGAATTCCCCATTGATCCCATAGATTTCCCCATTGATCCCCTTGATCCCATTGAATTCCCCATTGATCCCATAGATTTCCCCATTGATCCCCTTGATCCCATTGAATTCCCCATTGATCCCATTGATTTCCCAATTGATCCCCTTGATCCTATTGAATTGCCCATTGATCCCATTGATTTCCCCATTGATCCCCTTGATCCCATTGAATTCGCCATTGATCCCATTGATTTCCCCATTGATCCCCTTGATCCCATTGACTTCCCCATTGATCCCATAGATTTCCCCATTGATCCCCTTGATCCCATTGAATTCCCCATTGATCCCATAGATTTCCCCATTGATCCCCTTGATCCCATTGAATTCCGCATTGATGCCATTGATTTCCCCATTGATCCCCTTGATCCCATTGAATACCCCATTGATCCCATAGATTTCCCCATTGATCCCATTGAATTCCCCATTGATCCCATTGATTTCCCCATTGATCCCATAGATTTCCCTATTGATCCCATAGATTTCCCCATTGATCCCCTTGATCCCATTGAATTCCCCATTGATCCCATTGATTTCCCAATTGATCCCCTTGATCCCATTGAATTCCCCATTGATCCCATTGATTTCCCCATTGATCCCCTTGAACCCATTAAATTCCCCATTGATCCCATTGATTTCCCCATTGATCCCCTTGATCCCATTGAATTCCCTATTGATCCCATAGATTTCCCCATTGATCCTCTTGATTCCATTGAATTCCCCATTGAGCCCATAGATTTCCGCATTGATCCCCTTGATCCCATTGAATTCCCCATTGATCCCATTGATTTCCCATTGATCCCCTTGATCCCATTGAATTCCCCATTGATCCCATTCATTTCCCCATTGATCCCCTTGATCCGATTGAATTTCCCATTGATCCCCTTGATCCCATTGAATTCCCCATTGATCCCATAGATTTCCCCATTGATCCCATTGAATTCCCCATTGATACCATAGATTTCCCCATTGATCCCCTTAATCCCATTGAATTCCCCATTGATCCCATTGAGTTCCCCATTGATCCCCTTGATCCCATTGAATTCCCCATTGATCCCATAGATTTCCCCATTGATCCCCTTGATCCCCTTGAATTCCCCATTGATCCCATAGATTTCCCCATTGATCCCCTTGATCCCATTGAATTCCCCATTGATTTCCCCATTGACCACCTTGATCCCATTGAATTCCCCCATTGATCCCATTGATTTCCCCATTGATCCCATAGATTTCTCCATCGATCCCATAGATTTCCCCACTGATCCCATAGATTTCCCCATTGATCCCATAGATTTCTCCATTGATCCCATAGATTTCCCCATTGATCCCACAGACTTCCCCATTGATCCCACAGACTTCCCCATTGATCCCACAGACTTCCCCATTGATCCCATAGATTTCCCCATTCATCCCATAGATTTCCCCACTGATCCCATAGATTTCCCCATTGATCCCATAGATTTCCCCATTGATCCCATAGATTTCCCCATTGATCCCACAGATTTCCCCATTGATCCCATAGATTTCCCCATTGATCCCATAGACTTCCCCATTGATCCCACAGCTTTCCCCCTTGATCCCATTGAATTCCACCTTGATCCCATTGATTTCCCCATTGATCCCCTTGATCCCATTGAATTCCCCATTGAGCCCATTGATATCCCCATTGATCCCCTTGATCCCATTGAATTCCCTATTGATCCCATAGATTTCCCATTGATCCCTTGATCACATTGATTTCCCCATTGATCCCATTGATCCCATTGAATTCCCCATTGAGCCCATTGATTTCCCCATTGATCCCATTGAATTCCCCATTGATCCCATAGATTTCCCCATTGATCCCCTTGATCCCATTGAATTCCCCATTGATCCCATAGATTTCCCCATTGATCCCCTTGATCCCATTGAATTCCCCCATTGATCCCATAAATTTCCCCATTGATCCCATTGATCCCATTGAATTCCCCATTGATCCCATTGATTTCCCAATTGATCCCCTTGAACCCATTGAATTCCCCATTGATCCCATAAATTTCCCCATTGATCCCATTGATCCCATTGATTTCCCCATTGATCCCCTTGAATTCGCCATTGATCCCATTGATTTCCCCATTGATCCCCTTGATCCCATTGACTTCCCCATTGATCCCATAGATTTCCCCATTGATCCCATACATTTCGCCATGGATCCCACAGACTTCCCCATTGATCCCATAGATTTCCCCATTGATCCCATAGATTTCCCCTTTGATCCATGGATTTCCCTATTGATCCCATAGATTTCCCCATTGATCCCACTGAATTCCCATTGATCCCCTTGATCCCCTTGAATTCCCCATTGATCCCATAGATTTCCCCATTGAGCCCATAGATTTCCCCATTGATCCCATGGATTTCCCCATTGATCCCATAGATTTCCCCATTGATCCCATTGAATTCCCCATTGATCCCATAGATTTCCCCATTGATCCCCTTGATCCCATTGAATTCCCCATTGATCCCATAGATTTCCCAATTGATCCCATAGGTTTCCCCATTGATCCCATTGAATTCCCCATTGATCGCATAGATTTCCTCATTGATCCCATTGAATTCCCCATTGATCCCATTGATTTCCCCATTGAACCCATGGATTTCCCATTGATCCCATAGATTTCCCCCATTGATCCCTTGATCCCATTGAATTCCCCATTGATCCCATAGATTTCCCCATTGATCCCCTTGATCCCATTGAATTCCCCATTGATCCCATAGATTTCCCCATTGATCCCCTTGATCCCATTGAATTCGCCATTGATCCCATTGATTTCCCCATTGGTCCCCTTGATCCGATTGACTTCACCATTGATCCCATAGATTTCCCCATTGATCCCCTTGATCCCATTGAATTCCCCATTGATCCCATTGATTTCCTAATTGATCCCCTTGATCCGATTGAATTCCCCATTGATTTCCCCATTGATCCCCTTGTTCCCATTGAATTCCCCATTGATCCCATTGATTTCCCCATTGATCCCCTTGATCCCATTGAATACCCCATTGATCCCATAGATTTCCCCATTGATCCCATTGAATTCTCCATTGATCCCATTGATATCCCCATTGATCCCATTGAATTCCCCATTGATCCCATAGATTTCCCCAGTGATCCCCTTGATCCAATTGAATTCCCCATTGATCCCATTGATTTCCCCATTGATCCCCTTGATGCCATTGAATTCCGCATTGATCCCATTGATTTCCCCATTGATCCCCTTGATCCCATTGAATTCCCCATTGATCCCAGATTTCCCCATTGATCCCCTTGATCCCATTGAATTCCCCATTGATCCCATAGATTTCCCCATTGATCCCCTTGATTCCATTGAATTCCCCATTGATCCCATAGATTTCCCCATTGATCCCCTTGATCCCATTGAATTCCCCATTGATCCCATTCATTTCCCCATTGATCCCCTTGATCCCAATGAATTCCCCATTGATCCCATTCATTTCCCCATTGATCCCCTTGATCCCAATAAATTCTCCATTGATCCCATAGATTTCCCCATTGATCCCCTTGATCCCATTGAATTCCCCATTGATCCCATTGATTTCCCAATTGATCCCCTTGATCCGATTGAATTGCCCATTGAACCCATTGATTTCCCCACTGATCCCCTTAATCCCCTTGAATTTGCCATTGATCCCATTGATTTCCCCATTGATCCCCTTGATCCCATTGACTTCCCCATTGATCCCATAGATATCCCCATTGATCCCATACATTTTCCCATGGATCCCACAGACTTCCCCATTGATCTCATAGATTTCTGCATTGATCCCAGTCTTCCCCATTGATTCCATAGATTTCCCCATTGATCCCACAGATTTCCCCATTGATCCCATAGATTTCCCCATTGATCCCATAGATTTCCCCTTTGATCCCATAGATTTCCCCATTGATGCCATAGATTTCCCCATTGATCCCATAGATTTCCCCATTGATCCCCTTGATCCCATTGAATTCCTCATTGATCCCACTGAATTCCCCATTGATCCCCTTGATCCCCTTGAATTCCCCATTGATCCCATAGATTTCCCCATTGAGCCCATAGATTTCCCCATTGATCCCATGGATTTCCCCATTGATCCCATAGATTTCCCCATTGATCCCATTGATTTCTCCATTGATCCCCTTGATCCCATTGAATTCCCCATTGATCCCATTGATTTCAGCATTGATCCCATTGATCCCATTGAATTTCCCATTGATCCCATAGATTTCCCAATTGATCCCATAGATTTCCCCATTGATCCCATAGATTTCCCCGTTGATCCCATTGAATTCCCCATTGATCGCATAGATTTCCTCATTGATCCCATTGAATTCCCCATTGATCCCATTGATTTCCCCATTGAACCCATGGATTTCCCCATTGATCCCATAGATTTCCCCATTGATCCCCTTGATCCCATTGAATTCCCCATTGATCCCATAGATTTCCCCATTGATCCCATTGAATTCCCCATTGATCCCATAGATTTCCCCATTGATCCCCTTGATCCCACTGAATTCCCCATTGATCCCATAGACTTCCCCATTGATGCCCTTGATCCCATTGAATTCCCCATTGATCCCATAGATTTCCCCATTGATCCCCTTGATCCCATTGAATTCCCCATTGAACCCATTGATTTCCCAATTGATCCCCTTGATCCCATAAATTTCCCGATTGATCCCATAGATTTCCCCATTGATCCCATAGATTTCCCCATTGATCGCATTGATGCCATTGAATTCTCCATTGATCCCATAGATTTCCCCATTGATCCCATTGAATTCCACGTTGATCCCATTGATTTCCCCATTGATCCCATAGATTTCCCCATTGATCCCCTTGATCCCATTGAATTCCCCATTGATCCCAAAGATTTCCCCATTGATCCCCTTGATCCCATTGAATTCCCCATTGATCCCATAGATTTCCCCATTGATCCCCTTGATCCCATTGAATTCCCCATTAATCCCATTGATTTCCCAATTGATCCCCTTGATCCCATTGAATTCCCCATTGATCCCATAGATTTCCCCATTGATCCCCTTGATCCCATTGAATTCCCCATTAATCCCATTGATTTCCCAATTGATCCCCTTGATCCCATTGAATTCCCCATTGATCCCTTAGATTTCCCCATTGATCCCCTTGATCCCATTGAATACCCCATTGATCCCATAGATTTCCCCATTGATTCCAGTGAATTCCCCATTGATCCCATTGATTTCCCCATTGATCCCATAGATTTCCCCATTGATCCCATAGATTTCCCCGTTGATCCCATTGAATTCCCCATTGATCGCATAGATTTCCTCATTGATCCCATTGAATTCCCCATTGATCCCATTGATTTCCCCATTGAACCCATGGATTTCCCCATTGATCCCATAGATTTCCCCATTGATCCCCTTGATCCCATTGAATTCCCCATTGATCCCATAGATTTCCCCATTGATCCCATTGAATTCCCCATTGATCCCATAGATTTCCCCATTGATCCCCTTGATCCCACTGAATTCCCCATTGATCCCATAGACTTCCCCATTGATGCCCTTGATCCCATTGAATTCCCCATTGATCCCATAGATTTCCCCATTGATCCCCTTGATCCCATTGAATTCCCCATTGAACCCATTGATTTCCCAATTGATCCCCTTGATCCCATAAATTTCCCGATTGATCCCATAGATTTCCCCATTGATCCCATAGATTTCCCCATTGATCGCATTGATGCCATTGAATTCTCCATTGATCCCATAGATTTCCCCATTGATCCCATTGAATTCCACGTTGATCCCATTGATTTCCCCATTGATCCCATAGATTTCCCCATTGATCCCCTTGATCCCATTGAATTCCCCATTGATCCCAAAGATTTCCCCATTGATCCCCTTGATCCCATTGAATTCCCCATTGATCCCATAGATTTCCCCATTGATCCCCTTGATCCCATTGAATTCCCCATTAATCCCATTGATTTCCCAATTGATCCCCTTGATCCCATTGAATTCCCCATTGATCCCATAGATTTCCCCATTGATCCCCTTGATCCCATTGAATTCCCCATTAATCCCATTGATTTCCCAATTGATCCCCTTGATCCCATTGAATTCCCCATTGATCCCTTAGATTTCCCCATTGATCCCCTTGATCCCATTGAATACCCCATTGATCCCATAGATTTCCCCATTGATTCCAGTGAATTCCCCATTGATCCCATTGATTTCCCCATTGATCCCATAGATTTCCCCATTGATCCCATAGATTTCCCCATTGATCCCCTTGATCCCATTGAATTCCCCATTAATCCCATTGATTTCCCAATTGATCCCCTTGATCCCAGTGAATTCCACATTGATCCCATTGATTTCCCCATTGATCCCCTTGATCCAATTGAATTCCCCATTGAGCCCATTGATTTCCCCATTGATCCCCTTGATCCCATTGAATTCCCCATTGATCCCATAGATTTCCCCATTGATCCCCTTGATCCCATTGAATTCCCCATTGATCCCATTGATTTCCCCATTGATCCCCTTGTTCCCATTGAATTCCCCATTGATCCCATAGATTTCCCCATTGATCCCCTTGATCCCATTGAATTCCCCATTGATCCCATAGATTTCCCCATTGATCCCCTTGATCCCATTGAATTCCCCATTGATCCCAAAGATTTCCCCATTGATCCCCTTGATCCCATTGAATTCCCCATTGATCCCATTGATTTCCCAATTGATCCCCTTGATCCTATTGAATTGCCATTGATCCCATTGATTTCCCCATTGATCCCCTTGATCCCATTGAATTCGCCATTGATCCCATTGATTTCCCCATTGATCCCCTTGATCCCATTGACTTCCCCATTGATCCCATAGATTTCCCCATTGATCCCCTTGATCCCATTGAATTCCCCATTGATCCCATAGATTTCCCCATTGATCCCCTTGATCCCATTGAATTCCCCATTGATGCCATTGATTTCCCCATTGATCCCCTTGATCCCATTGAATACCCCATTGATCCCATAGATTTCCCCATTGATCCAATTGAATTCCCCATTGATCCCATTGATTTCCCCATTGATCCCATAGATTTCCCCATTGATCCCATAGATTTCCCCATTGATCCCCTTGATCCCATTGAATTCCCCATTGATCCCATTGATTTCCCAATTGATCCCCTTGATCCCATTGAATTCCCCATTGATCCCATTGATTTCCCCATTGATCCCCTTGATCCCATTGAATTCCCCTTTGATCCCATAGATTTCCCCATTGATGCCATAGATTTCCCCATTGATCCCATAGATTTCCCCATTGATCCCCTTGATCCCATTGAATTCCTCATTGATCCCACTGAATTCCCCATTGATCCCCTTGATCCCCTTGAATTCCCCATTGATCCCATAGATTTCCCCATTGAGCCCATAGATTTCCCCATTGATCCCATGGATTTCCCCATTGATCCCATAGATTTCCCCATTGATCCCATTGATTTCTCCATTGATCCCCTTGATCCCATTGAATTCCCCATTGATCCCATTGATTTCAGCATTGATCCCATTGATCCCATTGAATTTCCCATTGATCCCATAGATTTCCCAATTGATCCCATAGATTTCCCCATTGATCCCATAGATTTCCCCGTTGATCCCATTGAATTCCCCATTGATCGCATAGATTTCCTCATTGATCCCATTGAATTCCCCATTGATCCCATTGATTTCCCCATTGAACCCATGGATTTCCCCATTGATCCCATAGATTTCCCCATTGATCCCCTTGATCCCATTGAATTCCCCATTGATCCCATAGATTTCCCCATTGATCCCATTGAATTCCCCATTGATCCCATAGATTTCCCCATTGATCCCCTTGATCCCACTGAATTCCCCATTGATCCCATAGACTTCCCCATTGATGCCCTTGATCCCATTGAATTCCCCATTGATCCCATAGATTTCCCCATTGATCCCCTTGATCCCATTGAATTCCCCATTGAACCCATTGATTTCCCAATTGATCCCCTTGATCCCATAAATTTCCCGATTGATCCCATAGATTTCCCCATTGATCCCATAGATTTCCCCATTGATCGCATTGATGCCATTGAATTCTCCATTGATCCCATAGATTTCCCCATTGATCCCATTGAATTCCACGTTGATCCCATTGATTTCCCCATTGATCCCATAGATTTCCCCATTGATCCCCTTGATCCCATTGAATTCCCCATTGATCCCAAAGATTTCCCCATTGATCCCCTTGATCCCATTGAATTCCCCATTGATCCCATAGATTTCCCCATTGATCCCCTTGATCCCATTGAATTCCCCATTAATCCCATTGATTTCCCAATTGATCCCCTTGATCCCATTGAATTCCCCATTGATCCCATAGATTTCCCCATTGATCCCCTTGATCCCATTGAATTCCCCATTAATCCCATTGATTTCCCAATTGATCCCCTTGATCCCATTGAATTCCCCATTGATCCCTTAGATTTCCCCATTGATCCCCTTGATCCCATTGAATACCCCATTGATCCCATAGATTTCCCATTGATTCCAGTGAATTCCCCATTGATCCCATTGATTTCCCCATTGATCCCATAGATTTCCCCATTGATCCCATAGATTTCCCCATTGATCCCCTTGATCCCATTGAATTCCCCATTAATCCCATTGATTTCCCAATTGATCCCCTTGATCCCAGTGAATTCCACATTGATCCCATTGATTTCCCCATTGATCCCCTTGATCCAATTGAATTCCCCATTGAGCCCATTGATTTCCCCATTGATCCCCTTGATCCCATTGAATTCCCCATTGATCCCATAGATTTCCCCATTGATCCCCTTGATCCCATTGAATTCCCCATTGATCCCATTGATTTCCCCATTGATCCCCTTGTTCCCATTGAATTCCCCATTGATCCCATAGATTTCCCCATTGATCCCCTTGATCCCATTGAATTCCCCATTGATCCCATAGATTTCCCCATTGATCCCCTTGATCCCATTGAATTCCCCATTGATCCCATTGATTTCCCAATTGATCCCCTTGATCCTATTGAATTGCCATTGATCCCATTGATTTCCCCATTGATCCCCTTGATCCCATTGAATTCGCCATTGATCCCATTGATTTCCCCATTGATCCCCTTGATCCCATTGACTTCCCCATTGATCCCATAGATTTCCCCATTGATCCCCTTGATCCCATTGAATTCCCCATTGATCCCATAGATTTCCCCATTGATCCCCTTGATCCCATTGAATTCCCCATTGATGCCATTGATTTCCCCATTGATCCCCTTGATCCCATTGAATACCCCATTGATCCCATAGATTTCCCCATTGATCCAATTGAATTCCCCATTGATCCCATTGATTTCCCCATTGATCCCATAGATTTCCCCATTGATCCCATAGATTTCCCCATTGATCCCCTTGATCCCATTGAATTCCCCATTGATCCCATTGATTTCCCAATTGATCCCCTTGATCCCATTGAATTCCCCATTGATCCCATTGATTTCCCCATTGATCCCCTTGATCCCATTGAATTCCCCATTGATCCCATTGATTTCCCCATTGATCCCCTTTATCCCATTGAATTCCCCATTTATCCCAGATTTCCCCATTGATCCCCTTGATCCCATTGAATTCCCTATTGATCCCATAGATTTCCCCATTGATCCTCTTGATTCCATTGAATTCCCCATTGAGCCCATAGATTTCCGCATTGATCCCCTTGATTCCATTGAATTCCCCATTGATCCCATTGATTTCTCCATTGATCCCCTTGATCCCATTGAATTCCCCATTGATCCCATTCATTTCCCCATTGATCCCCTTGATCCGATTGAATTTCCCATTGATCCCCTTGATCCCATTGAATTCCCCATTGATCCCATAGATTTCCCCATTGATCCCATTGAATTCCCCATTGATCCCATAGATTTCCCCATTGATCCCCTTAATCCCATTGAATTCCCCATTGATCCCATTGATTTCTCCATTGATCCCATTGAATTCCCCATTGATCCCGTTGATCCCATTGAATTCCCCATTGATCCCATAGATTTCCCCTTAGATCCCCTTGATCCCATTTAATTCCCCATTGATCCCATTGATTTCCCCATTGATCCCCTTGATCCCATTGAATTCCCCATTGATCCCATTGAGTTCCCCATTGATCCCCTTGATCCCATTGAATTCCCCATTGATCCCATAGATTTCCCCATTGATCCCCTTGATCCCATTGAATTCCCCATTGATCCCATAGATTTCCCCATTGATCCAATTGAATTCCCCATTGATCCCATTGATTTCCCCATTGATCCCATAGATTTCCCCATTGATCCCATAGATTTCCCCATTGATCCCCTTGATCCCATTGAATTCCCCATTGATCCCATTGATTTCCCAATTGATCCCCTTGATCCCATTGAATTCCCCATTGATCCCATTGATTTCCCCATTGATCCCCTTGATCCCATTGAATTCCCCATTGATCCCATTGATTTCCCCATTGATCCCCTTTATCCCATTGAATTCCCCATTTATCCCAGATTTCCCCATTGATCCCCTTGATCCCATTGAATTCCCTATTGATCCCATAGATTTCCCCATTGATCCTCTTGATTCCATTGAATTCCCCATTGAGCCCATAGATTTCCGCATTGATCCCCTTGATTCCATTGAATTCCCCATTGATCCCATTGATTTCTCCATTGATCCCCTTGATCCCATTGAATTCCCCATTGATCCCATTCATTTCCCCATTGATCCCCTTGATCCGATTGAATTTCCCATTGATCCCCTTGATCCCATTGAATTCCCCATTGATCCCATAGATTTCCCCATTGATCCCATTGAATTCCCCATTGATCCCATAGATTTCCCCATTGATCCCCTTAATCCCATTGAATTCCCCATTGATCCCATTGATTTCTCCATTGATCCCATTGAATTCCCCATTGATCCCGTTGATCCCATTGAATTCCCCATTGATCCCATAGATTTCCCCTTAGATCCCCTTGATCCCATTTAATTCCCCATTGATCCCATTGATTTCCCCATTGATCCCCTTGATCCCATTGAATTCCCCATTGATCCCATTGAGTTCCCCATTGATCCCCTTGATCCCATTGAATTCCCCATTGATCCCATAGATTTCCCCATTGATCCCCTTGATCCCATTGAATTCCCCATTGATTTCCCTATTGACCACCTTGATCCCATTGAATTCCCCATTGATCCCATTGATTTCCCCATTGATCCCATAGATTTCTCCATCGATCCCATAGATTTCCCCATTGATCCCATAGATTTCCCCATTGATCCCACAGACTTCCCCATTGATCCCACAGACTTCCCCATTGATGCCACAGACTTCCCCATTGATCCCATAGATTTCCCCATTCATCCCATAGATTTCCCCATTCATCCCATAGATTTCCCCATTGATCCTATAGATTTCCCCATTGATCCCATAGATTTCCCCATTGATCCCACAGATTTCCCCATTGATCCCATAGATTTCCCCATTGATCCCATAGACTTCCCCATTGATCCCACAGCTTTCCCCCTTGATCCCATTGAATTCCACATTGATCCCCTTGATCCCATTGAATTCCCCATTGAGCCCATTGATTTCCCCATTGATCCCCTTGATCCCATTGAATTCCCCATTGACCCCATAGATTTCCCCATTGATCCCTTGTTCCCATTGAATTCCCCATTGATCCCATTGATTTCCCCATTGTTCCCCTTGATCCCATTGAATTCCCCATTGATCCCATTGATTTCTCCATTGATCCCCTTGATCCCATTGAATTCCCCATTGATCACATTGATTTCCCTATTGATTCCCTTGATCCCATTGAATTCCCCATTGATCCCATAGATTTCCCCATTGATCCCATAGATTTCCCCATTGATCGCATTGATGCCATTGAATTCTCCATTGATCCCATAGATTTCCCCATTCATCCCATTGAATTCCACGTTGATCCCATTGATTTCCCCATTGATCCCATAGATTTCCCCATTGATCCCCTTGATCCCATTGAATTCCTCATTGATACCAAAGATTTCCCCATTGATCCCCTTGATCCCATTGAATTCCCCATTGATCCCATAGATTTCCCCATTGATCCCCTTGATCCCATTGAATTCCCCATTAATCCCATTGATTTCCCAATTGATCCCCTTGATCCCATTGAATTCCCCATTGATCCCATAGATTTCCCCATTGATCCCCTTGATCCCATTGAATTCCCCATTAATCCCATTGATTTCCCAATTGATCCCCTTGATCCCATTGAATTCCACATTGATCCCATTGATTTCCCCATTGATCCCCTTGATCCCATTGAATTCCCCATTGAGCCCATTGATTTCCCCATTGATCCCCTTGATCCGATTGAATTCCCCATTGATCCCATAGATTTCCCCATTGATCCCCTTGATCCCATTGAATTCCCCATTGATCCCATTGATTTCCCCATTGATCCCCTTGTTCCCATTGAATTCCCCATTGATCCCATAGATTTCCGCATTGAACCCCTTGATCCCATTGAATTCCCCATTGATCCCATAGATTTCCCCATTGAGCCCCTTGATCCCATTGAATTCCCCAAAGATCCCATAGATTTCCCCATTGATCCCCTTGATCCCATTGAATTCCCCATTGATCCCATTGATTTCCCAATTGATCCCCTTGATCCGATTGCATTGCCCATTGATCCCATTGATTTCCCCATTGATCCCCTTGATCCCATTGACTTCGCCATTGATCCCATTGATTTCCCCATTGATCCCCTTGATCCCATTGACTTCCCCATTGATCCCATAGATTTCCCCATTGATTCCCTTGATCCCATTGAATTCCCCATTGATCCCATAGATTTCCCCATTGATCCCCTTGATCCCATTGAATTCCCCATTGATGCCATTGATTTCCCCATTGATCCCCTTGATCCCATTGAATACCCCATTGATCCCATAGATTTCCCCATTGATTCCATTGAATTCCCCATTGATCCCATTGATTTCCCCATTGATCCCATAGATTTCCCCATTGATCCCATAGATTTCCCCATTGATCCCCTTGATCCCATTGAATTCCCCATTAATCCCATTGATTTCCCAGTTGATCCCCTTGATCCCATTGAATTCCACATTGATCCCATTGATTTTCCCATTGATCCCCTTGATCCCATTGAATTCCCCATTGAGCCCATTGATTTCCCCATTGATCCCCTTGATCCCATTGAATTCCCCATTGATCCCATAGATTTCCCCATTGATCCCCTTGATCCCATTGAATTCCCCATTGATCCCATTGATTTCCCCATTGATCCCCTTGTTCCCATTGAATTCCCCATTGATCCCATAGATTTCCCCATTGATCCCCTTGATCCCATTGAATTCCCAATTGATCCCATAGATTTCCCCATTGATCCCCTTGATCCCATTGAATTCCACATTGATCCCATAGATTTCCCCATTGATCCCCTTGATCCCATTGAATTCCCCATTGATCCCATTGATTTCCCAATTGATCCCCTTGATCTTATTGAATTGCCCATTGATCCCATTGATTTCCCCATTGATCCCATTGATCCCATTGAATTCGCCATTGATCCCATTGATTTCCCCATTGATCCCCTTGATCCCATTGACTTCCCCATTGATCCCATAGATTTCCCCATTGATCCCCTTGATCCCATTGAATTCCCCATTGATCCCATAGATTTCCCCATTGATCCCCTTGATCCCATTGAATTCCCCATTGATGCCATTGATTTCCCCATTGATCCCCTTGATCCCATTGAATACCCCATTGATCCCATAGATTTCCCCATTGATCCCATTGAATTCCCCATTGATCCCATTGTTTTCCCCATTGATCCCATAGATTTCCACATTGATCCCATAGATTTCCCCATTGATCCCCTTGATCCCATTGAATTACCCATTGATCCCATTGATTTCCCAATTGATCCCCTTGATCCCATTGAATTCCCCATTGATCCCTTTGATTTCCCCATTGATCCCCTTGATCCCATTGAATTCCCCATTGATCCCATTGATTTCCCCATTGATCCCCTTTATCCCATTGAATTCCCCATTTATCCCAGATTTCCCCATTGATCCCCTTGATCCCATTGAATTCCCTATTGATCCCATAGATTTCCCCATTGATCCTCTTGATTCCATTGAATTCCCCATTGAGCCCATAGATTTCCGCATTGATCCCCTTGATCCCATAGAATTCCCCATTGATCCCATTGATTTCCCCATTGAACCCCTTGATCCCATTGAATTCCCCATTGATCCCATTCATTTCCCCATTGAACCTTGATCCGATTGTATTTCCCATTGATCCCCTTGATCCCATTGCATTCCCCATTGATCCCATAGATTTCCCCATTGATCCCATTGAATTCCCCATTGATCCCATAGATTTCCCCATTGATCCCCTTAATCCCATTGAATTCCCCATTGATCCCATTGATTTCTCCATTGATCCCATTGAATTCCCCATTGATCCCGTTGATCCCATTGAATTCCCGATTGATCCCATAGATTTCCCCTTTGATCCCCTTGATCCCATTTAATTCCCCATTGATCCCATTGATTTCCCCATTGATCCCCTTGATCCCATTGAATTCCCCATTGATCCCATTGAGTTCCCCATTGATCCCCTTGATCCCATTGAATTCCCCATTGATCCCATAGATTTCCCCATTGATCCCCTTGATCCCATTGAATTCCCCATTGATCCCATAGATTTCCCAATTGATCCCCTTGATCCCATTGAATTCCCCATTGATTTCCCCATTGACCACCTTGATCCCATTGAATTCCCCATTGATCCCATTGATTTCCCCATTGATCCCATAGATTTCTCCATCGATCCCATAGATTTCCCCATTGATCCCATAGATTTCCCCATTGATCCCATAGATTTCTCCATTGATCCCATAGATTTCTCCATTGATCCCACAGACTTCCCCATTGATCCCACAGACTTCCCCATTGATCCCACAGACTTCCCCATTGATCCCATAGGGGCAGCACGGTGGCATAGTGGTTAGCACTGTTGCCTCACAGCGCCAGGGACCCGGGTTCGAATCCGGCCTCGGGTGACTGTCTGTGTGGAGTTTGCACATTCTCCCCGTGTTTGCGTGGGTTTCCTCCGGGTGCTCCGGTTTCCTCCCACAGTCCAAAGATGTGCAGGTTAGGTTGATTGGCTATGATAAATTGACCCTTAGTGTTAGGGGGATTAAATACGTGGGGTTACAGGGATAGGGTGGGATATGTGTTGGTGTAGGGGTTACGGGGATCGGGTGGGATATGTGTCGGTGCAGGCTCGATGGGCTGAAATGGCCTCTATCTGCACTGTGGGGTTTCTGTGATTTCTGTGATTTCCCCATTCATCCCATAGATTTCCCCATTGATCGCATAGATTTCCCCATTGATCCCATAGATTTCCCCATGGATCCCATAGATTTCCCCATTGATCCCATAGATTTCCCCATTGATCCCATAGACTTCCCCATTGATCCCACAGATTTCCCCCTTGATCCCATTGAATTCCACATTGATCCCATTGATTTCCCAATTGATCCCCTTGAACCGATTGAATTTCCCATTGATCCCATTGATTTACCCATTGATCCCCTTGAATTCGCCATTGATCCCATTGATTTCCCCATTGATCCCCTTGATCCCATTGACTTCCCCATTGATCCCATAGTTTTCCCCATTGATCCCATACATTTCGCCATGGATCCCACAGACTTCCCCATTGATCCCATAGATTTCCCCATTGATCCCATAGATTTCCCCTTTGATCCCATAGATTTCCCTATTGATCCCATAGATTTCCCCATTGATCCCACTGAATTCCCCATTGATCCCCTTGAATTCCCCATTGATCCCATAGATTTCCCCATTGAGCCCATAGATTTCCCCATTGATCCCATGGATTTCCCCATTGATTCCATAGATTTCCCCATTGATCCCATTGAATTCCCCATTGATCCCCTTGATCCCATTGAATTCCCCATTGATCCCATAGACTTCCACATTGATCCCCTTGATCCCACTGAATTCCCCATTGATCCCATAGATTTCCCCATTGATCCCCTTGATCCCATTGAATTCCCCATTGAACCCATTGATTTCCCAATTGATCCCCTTGATCCCATAGCTTTCCCCATTGATCCCATAGATTTCCCCATTGATCCCATAGATTTCCCCATTGATGCCATTGAATTCTCCATTGATCCCATAGATTTCCCCATTGATCCCATTGAATTCCACATTGATCCCATTGATTTCCCCATTGATCCCATAGATTTCCCCATTGATCCCGTAGATTTCCCCATTGATCCCCTTGATCCCATTGAATTCCCCATTGATCCCATAGATTTCCCCATTCATCCCCTTGATCCCATTGAATTCCCGATTGATCCCAAAGATTTCCCCATTGATCCCCTTGATCCCATTGAATTCCCCATTGATCCCATAGATTTCCCCATTGATCCCCTTGATCGCATTGAATTCCCCATTGATCCCATATATTTCCCCATTGATCCCCTTGATCCCATTGAATTCCCCATTAATCCCATTGATTTCCCAATTGATCCCCTTGATCCCATTGAATTCCCCATTGATCCCATAGATTTCCCCATTGATCCCCTTGATCCCATTGAATTCCCCATTAATCCCATTGATTTCCCAATTGATCCCCTTGATCCCATTGAATTCCACATTGATCCCATTGATTTCCCCATTGATCCCCTTGATCCCATTGAATTCCCCATTGAGCCCATTGATTTCCCCATTGATCCCCTTGATCCCATTGAATTCCCCATTGATCCCATAGATTTCCCCATTGATCCCCTTGATCCCATTGAATTCCCCATTGATCCCATAGATTTCCCCATTGATCCCCTTGTTCCCATTGACTTCCCCATTGATCCCATTGATTTCCCCATTGATCCCCTTGATCCCATTGAATTCGCCATTGATCCCATTGATATCCCCATTGATCCCCTTGATCCGATTGACTTCACCATTGATCCCATAGATTTCCCCATTGATCCCATACATTTCCCCATGGATCCCACAGACTTCCCCATTGATCCCATAGACTTCCGCATTGATCCCAGTCTTCCCCATTGATTCCATAGATTTCCCCATTGATCCCATAGATTTCCCCATTGATCCTATAGATTTCCCCTTTGATCCCATAGATTTCCCCATTGATCACATAGATTTCCCCATTGATCCCATAGATTTCCCCATTGATCCCATTGATCCCCTTGATCCCATTGAATTCCTCATTGATCCCACTGAATTCCCCATTGATCCCCTTGATCCCCTTGAATACCCCATTGATCCCATAGATTTCCCCATTGAGCCCATAGATTTCCCCATTGATCCCATGGATTTCCCCATTGATCCCATAGATTTCCCCATTGATCCCATTGATATCTCCATTGACCCCTTGATCCCATTGAATTCCCCATTGATCCCATTGATTTCACCATTGATCCCCTTCATCCCATTGAATTCCCCATTGATCCCATAGATTTCCCCATTGACCCTTTGATCCCATAGATTTCCCCATTGATCCCATTGATCCCATTGAATTCCCCACTGATCCCATAGATTTCCCAATTGATCCCATAGATTTCACCATTGATCCGATAGATTTCCCCGTTGATCCCATTGAATTCCCCATTGATCCCATAGATTTCCCCATTGATCCCATTGAATTTCCCATTGATCCCATTGATTTCCCCATTGAACCCATAGATTTCCCCATTGATCCCATAGATTTCCCCATTGATCCCCTTGATCCCATTGAATTCCCCATTGATCCCATAGATTTCCCCATTGATCCCATTGAATTCCCCATTGATCCCATAGATTTCCCCATTGATCCCCTTGATCCCATTGAATTCCCCATTGATCCCATAGATTTCCCCATTGATCCCCTTGATCCCATTGAATTCCCCATTGATGCCATTGATTTCCCCATTGATCCCCTTGATCCCATTGAATACCCCATTGATCCCATAGATTTCCCCATTGATCCCATTGAATTCCCCATTGATCCCATTGTTTTCCCCATTGATCCCATAGATTTCCACATTGATCCCATAGATTTCCCCATTGATCCCCTTGATCCCATTGAATTACCCATTGATCCCATTGATTTCCCAATTGATCCCCTTGATCCCATTGAATTCCCCATTGATCCCTTTGATTTCCCCATTGATCCCCTTGATCCCATTGAATTCCCCATTGATCCCATTGATTTCCCCATTGATCCCCTTTATCCCATTGAATTCCCCATTTATCCCAGATTTCCCCATTGATCCCCTTGATCCCATTGAATTCCCTATTGATCCCATAGATTTCCCCATTGATCCTCTTGATTCCATTGAATTCCCCATTGAGCCCATAGATTTCCGCATTGATCCCCTTGATCCCATAGAATTCCCCATTGATCCCATTGATTTCCCCATTGAACCCCTTGATCCCATTGAATTCCCCATTGATCCCATTCATTTCCCCATTGAACCTTGATCCGATTGTATTTCCCATTGATCCCCTTGATCCCATTGCATTCCCCATTGATCCCATAGATTTCCCCATTGATCCCATTGAATTCCCCATTGATCCCATAGATTTCCCCATTGATCCCCTTAATCCCATTGAATTCCCCATTGATCCCATTGATTTCTCCATTGATCCCATTGAATTCCCCATTGATCCCGTTGATCCCATTGAATTCCCGATTGATCCCATAGATTTCCCCTTTGATCCCCTTGATCCCATTTAATTCCCCATTGATCCCATTGATTTCCCCATTGATCCCCTTGATCCCATTGAATTCCCCATTGATCCCATTGAGTTCCCCATTGATCCCCTTGATCCCATTGAATTCCCATTGATCCCATAGATTTCCCCATTGATCCCCTTGATCCCATTGAATTCCCCATTGATCCCATAGATTTCCCAATTGATCCCCTTGATCCCATTGAATTCCCCATTGATTTCCCCATTGACCACCTTGATCCCATTGAATTCCCCATTGATCCCATTGATTTCCCCATTGATCCCATAGATTTCTCCATCGATCCCATAGATTTCCCCATTGATCCCATAGATTTCCCCATTGATCCCATAGATTTCTCCATTGATCCCATAGATTTCTCCATTGATCCCACAGACTTCCCCATTGATCCCACAGACTTCCCCATTGATCCCACAGACTTCCCCATTGATCCCATAGGGGCAGCACGGTGGCATAGTGGTTAGCACTGTTGCCTCACAGCGCCAGGGACCCGGGTTCGAATCCGGCCTCGGGTGACTGTCTGTGTGGAGTTTGCACATTCTCCCGTGTTTGCGTGGGTTTCCTCCGGGTGCTCCGGTTTCCTCCCACAGTCCAAAGATGTGCAGGTTAGGTTGATTGGCTATGATAAATTGACCCTTAGTGTTAGGGGGATTAAATACGTGGGGTTACAGGGATAGGGTGGGATATGTGTTGGTGTAGGGGTTACGGGGATCGGGTGGGATATGTGTCGGTGCAGGCTCGATGGGCTGAAATGGCCTCTATCTGCACTGTGGGGTTTCTGTGATTTCTGTGATTTCCCCATTCATCCCATAGATTTCCCCATTGATCGCATAGATTTCCCCATTGATCCCATAGATTTCCCCATGGATCCCATAGATTTCCCCACTGATCCCATAGATTTCCCCATTGATCCCATAGACTTCCCCATTGATCCCACAGATTTCCCCCTTGATCCCATTGAATTCCACATTGATCCCATTGATTTCCCAATTGATCCCCTTGAACCGATTGAATTTCCCATTGATCCCATTGATTTCCCCATTGATCCCCTTGAATTCGCCATTGATCCCATTGATTTCCCCATTGATCCCCTTGATCCCATTGACTTCCCCATTGATCCCATAGTTTTCCCCATTGATCCCATACATTTCGCCATGGATCCCACAGACTTCCCCATTGATCCCATAGATTTCCCCATTGATCCCATAGATTTCCCCTTTGATCCCATAGATTTCCCTATTGATCCCATAGATTTCCCCATTGATCCCACTGAATTCCCCATTGATCCCCTTGAATTCCCCATTGATCCCATAGATTTCCCCATTGAGCCCATAGATTTCCCCATTGATCCCATGGATTTCCCCATTGATTCCATAGATTTCCCCATTGATCCCATTGAATTCCCCATTGATCCCCTTGATCCCATTGAATTCCCCATTGATCCCATAGACTTCCACATTGATCCCCTTGATCCCACTGAATTCCCCATTGATCCCATAGATTTCCCCATTGATCCCCTTGATCCCATTGAATTCCCCATTGAACCCATTGATTTCCCAATTGATCCCCTTGATCCCATAGCTTTCCCCATTGATCCCATAGATTTCCCCATTGATCCCATAGATTTCCCCATTGATGCCATTGAATTCTCCATTGATCCCATAGATTTCCCCATTGATCCCATTGAATTCCACATTGATCCCATTGATTTCCCCATTGATCCCATAGATTTCCCCATTGATCCCGTAGATTTCCCCATTGATCCCCTTGATCCCATTGAATTCCCCATTGATCCCATAGATTTCCCCATTCATCCCCTTGATCCCATTGAATTCCCGATTGATCCCAATGATTTCCCCATTGATCCCCTTGATCCCATTGAATTCCCCATTGATCCCATAGATTTCCCCATTGATCCCCTTGATCGCATTGAATTCCCCATTGATCCCATATATTTCCCCATTGATCCCCTTGATCCCATTGAATTCCCCATTAATCCCATTGATTTCCCAATTGATCCCCTTGATCCCATTGAATTCCCCATTGATCCCATAGATTTCCCCATTGATCCCCTTGATCCCATTGAATTCCCCATTAATCCCATTGATTTCCCAATTGATCCCCTTGATCCCATTGAATTCCACATTGATCCCATTGATTTCCCATTGATCCCCTTGATCCCATTGAATTCCAATTCCCCATTGAGCCCATTGATTTCCCCATTGATCCCCTTGATCCCATTGAATTCCCCATTGATCCCATAGATTTCCCCATTGATCCCCTTGATCCATTGAATTCCCCATTGATCCCATAGATTTCCCCATTGATCCCCTTGTTCCCATTGACTTCCCCATTGATCCCATTGATTTCCCCATTGATCCCCTTGATCCCATTGAATTCGCCATTGATCCCATTGATATCCCCATTGATCCCCTTGATCCGATTGACTTCACCATTGATCCCATAGATTTCCCCATTGATCCCATACATTTCCCCATGGATCCACAGACTTCCCCATTGATCCCATAGACTTCCGCATTGATCCCAGTCTTCCCCATTGATTCCATAGATTTCCCCATTGATCCCATAGATTTCCCCATTGATCCTATAGATTTCCCCTTTGATCCCATAGATTTCCCATTGATCACATAGATTTCACCATTGATCCCATAGATTTCCCTATTGATCCCATAGATTTCCCCATTGATCCCATAGATTTCCCCATTGATCCCATTGATCCCCTTGATCCCATTGAATTCCTCATTGATCCCACTGAATTCCCCATTGATCCCCTTGATCCCCTTGAATACCCCATTGATCCCATAGATTTCCCCATTGAGCCCATAGATTTCCCCATTGATCCCATGGATTTCCCCATTGATCCCATAGATTTCCCCATTGATCCCATTGATATCTCCATTGACCCCTTGATCCCATTGAATTCCCCATTGATCCCATTGATTTCACCATTGATTCCCTTCATCCCATTGAATTCCCCATTGATCCCATAGATTTCCCCATTGACCCTTTGATCCCATAGATTTCCCCATTGATCCATTGATCCCATTGAATTCCCCACTGATCCCATAGATTTCCCAATTGATCCCATAGATTTCACCATTGATCCCATAGATTTCCCCGTTGATCCCATTGAATTCCCCATTGATCCCATAGATTTCCCATTGATCCCATTGAATTTCCCATTGATCCCATTGATTTTCCCCATTGAACCCATAGATTTCCCCATTGATCCCATAGATTTCCCCATTGATCCCCTTGATCCCATTGAATTCCCCATTGATCCCATAGATTTCCCCATTGATCCCATTGAATTCCCCATTGATCCCATAGATTTCCCCATTGATCCCCTTGATCCCATTGAATTCCACATTGATCCCATAGATTTCCCCATTGATCCCATTGAATTCCCCATTGATCCCATTGATATCCCCATTGATCCCATTGAATTCCCCATTGATCCCATAGATTTCCCCAGTGATCCCCTTGATCCCATTGAATTCCCCATTGATCCCATTGATTTCCCCATTGAGCCCCTTGATGCCATTGAATTCCCCATTGATCCCATTGATTTCCCCATTGATCCCTTGATCCCATTGAATTCCCATTGATCCCAGATTTCCCCATTGATCCCCTTGATCCCATTGAATTCCCCATTGATCCCATAGATTTCCCCATTGATCCCCTTGATTCCATTGAATTCCACATTGATCCCATAGATTTCCCCATTGATCCCCTTGATCCCATTGAATTCCCCACTGATCCCACTGATTTCCCCATTGATCCCCTTGATCCCAATGAAATCCCCATTGATCCCATTCATTTCCCCATTGATCCCCTTGATCCCAATAAATTCCCCATTGATCCCATAGAGTTCCCCATTGATCCCCTTGATCCCATTGAATTCCCCATTGATCCCATTGATTTCCCAATTGATCCCCTTGATCCGATTGAATTGCCCATTGAACCCATTGATTTCCCCATTGATCCCCTTGATCCCCTTGAATTTGCCATTGATCCCATTGATTTCCCCATTGATCCCCTTGATCCCATTGACTTCCCCATTGATCCCATAGATTTCCCCATTGATCCCATACATTTTCCCATGGATCCCACAGACTTCCCCATTGATCTCATAGACTTCTGCATTGATCCCAGTCTTCCCCATTGATTCCATAGATTTCCCCATTGATCCCACAGATTTCCCCATTGATCCCATAGATTTCCCCATTGATCCCATAGATTTCCCCTTTGATCCCATAGATTTCCCCATTGATGCCATAGATTTCCCCATTGATCCCATAGATTTCCCCATTGATCCCATTGATCCCCTTGATCCCATTGAATTCCTCATTGATCCCACTGAATTCCCCATTGATCCCCTTGATCCCCTTGAATTCCCCATTGATCCCATAGATTTCCCCATTGAGCCCATAGATTTCCCCATTGATCCCATGGATTTCCCCATTGATCCCATAGATTTCCCCATTGATCCCATTGATTTCTCCATTGATCCCCTTGATCCCATTGAATTCCCCATTGATCCCATTGATTTCAGCATTGATTCCATTGATCCCATTGAATTCCCCATTGATCCCATAGATTTCCCAATTGATCCCATAGATTTCCCATTGATCCCATAGATTTCCCCGTTGATCCCATTGAATTCCCCATTGATCGCATAGATTTCCTCATTGATCCCATTGAATTCCCCATTGATCCCATTGATTTCCCCATTGAACCCATGGATTTCCCCATTGATCCATAGATTTCCCCATTGATCCCCTTGATCCCATTGAATTCCCCATTGATCCCATAGATTTCCCCATTGATCCCATTGAATTCCCCATTGATCCCATAGATTTCCCCATTGATCCCCTTGATCCCACTGAATTCCCCATTGATCCCATAGACTTCCCCATTGATGCCCTTGATCCCATTGAATTCCCCATTGATCCCATAGATTTCCCCATTGATCCCCTTGATCCCATTGAATTCCCCATTGAACCCATTGATTTCCCAATTGATCCCCTTGATCCCATAGATTTCCCCATTGATCCCATAGATTTCCCCATTGATCCCATAGATTTCCCCATTGATCGCATTGATGCCATTGAATTCTCCATTGATCCCATAGATTTCCCCATTGATCCCATTGAATTCCACGTTGATCCCATTGATTTCCCCATTGATCCCATAGATTTCCCCATTGATCCCCTTGATCCCATTGAATTCCCCATTGATCCCAAAGATTTCCCCATTGATCCCCTTGATCCCATTGAATTCCTCATTGATCCCATAGATTTCCCCATTGATCCCCTTGATCCCATTGAATTCCCCATTAATCCCATTGATTTCCCAATTGATCCCCTTGATCCCATTGAATTCCCATTGATCCCATAGATTTCCCCATTGATCCCCTTGATCCCATTGAATTCCCCATTAATCCCATTGATTTCCCAATTGATCCCCTTGATCCCATTGAATTCCACATTGATCCCATTGATTTCCCCATTTATGCGCTTGAACTCATTGAATTCCCCATTGAGCCCATTGATTTCCCCATTGATCCCCTTGATCCGATTGAATTCCCCATTGATCCCATAGATTTCCCCATTGATCCCCTTGATCCCATTGAATTCCCCATTGATCCCATTGATTTCCCCATTGATCCCCTTGTTCCGATTGAATTCCCCATTGATCCCATAGATTTCCCCATTGAACCCCTTGATCCCATTGAATTCCCCATTGATACCATAGATTTCCCCATTGATCCCCTTGATCCCATTGAATTCCCCATTGATCCCATAGATTTCCCCATTGATCCCCTTGATCCCATTGAATTCCCCATTGATCCCATTGATTTCCCAATTGATCCCTTGATCCGATTGAATTGCCCATTGATCCCATTGATTTCCCCATTGATCCCCTTGATCCCATTGAATTCGCCATTGATCCCATTGATTTCCCCATTGATCCCCTTGATCCCATTGATTTCCCCATTGATCCCATAGATTTCCCCATTGATTCCCTTGATCCCATTGAATTCCCCATTGATCCCATAGATTTCCCCATTGATCCCCTTGATCCCATTGAATTCCCCATTGATGCCATTGATTTCCCCATTGATCCCCTTGATCCCATTGAATACCCCATTGATCCCATAGATTTCCCCATTGATTCCATTGAATTCCCCATTGATCCCATTGATTTCCCCATTGATCCCATAGATTTCCCCATTGATCCCATAGATTTCCCCATTGATCCCCTTGATCCCATTGAATTCCCCATTAATCCCATTGATTTCCCAATTGATCCCCTTGATCCCAGTGAATTCCACATTGATCCCATTGATTTCCCCATTGATCCCCTTGATCCAATTGAATTCCCCACTGAGCCCATTGATTTCCCCATTGATCCCCTTGATCCCATTGAATTCCCCATTGATCCCATAGATTTCCCCATTGATCCCCTTGATCCCATTGAATTCCCCATTGATCCCATTGATTTCCCCATTGATCCTCTTGTTCCCATTGAATTCCCCATTGATCCCATAGATTTCCCCATTGATCCCCTTGATCCCATTGAATTCCCCATTGATCCCATAGATTTCCCCATTGATCCCCTTGATCCCATTGAATTCCCCATTGATCCCATTGATTTCCCAATTGATCCCCTTGATCCCATTGAATTCCCCATTGATCCCATTGATTTCCCCATTGATCCCCTTGATCCCATTGAATTCCCCATTGATCCCATTGATTTCCCCATTGATCCCCTTTATCCCATTGAATTCCCCATTTATCCCAGATTTCCCCATTGATCCCCTTGATCCATTGAATTCCCTATTGATCCCATAGATTTCCCCATTGATCCTCTTGATTCCATTGAATTCCCCATTGAGCCCATAGATTTCCGCATTGATCCCCTTGATCCCATTGAATTCCCCATTGATCCCATTGATTTCCCCATTGATCCCCTTGATCCCATTGAATTCCCCATTGATCCCATTCATTTCCCCATTGATCCCCTTGATCCGATTGAATTTCCCATTGATCCCCTAGATCCCATTGAATTCCCCATTGATCCCATAGATTTCCCCTTTGATCCCCTTGATCCCATTGAATTCCCCATTGATCCCATTGATTTCCCCATTGATCCCCTTTATCCCATTGAATTCCCCATTTATCCCAGATTTCCCCATTGATCCCCTTGATCCCATTGAATTCCCTATTGATCCCATAGATTTCCCCATTGATCCTCTTGATACCATTGAATTCCCCATTGAGCCCATAGATTTCCGCATTGATCCCCTTGATCCCATTGAATTCCCCATTGATCCCATTGATTTCCCCATTGATCCCCTTGATCCCATTGAATTCCCCATTGATCCCATTCATTTCCCCATTGATCCCTTGATCCGATTGAATTTCCCATTGATCCCCTAGATCCCATTGAATTCCCCATTGATCCCATAGATTTCCCCTTTGATCCCCTTGATCCCATTTAATTCCCCATTGATCCCATTGATTTCCCCATTGATCCCCTTGATCCCATTGAATTCCCCATTGATCCCATTGAGTTCCCCATTGATCCCCTTGATCCCATTGAATTCCCCATTGATCCCATAGATTTCCCAATTGATCCCCTTGATCCCATTGAATTCCCCATTGATCCCATAGATTTCCCCATTGATCCCCTTGATCCCATTGAATTCCCCATTGATTTCCCCATTGACCACCTTGATCCCATTGAATTCCCCATTGATCCCATTGATTTCCCCATTGATCCCATAGATTTCTCCATCGATCCCATATATTTCCCCATTGATCCCATAGATTTCCCCATTGATCCCATAGATTTCTCCATTGATCCCATAGATTTCCCCATTGATCCCACAGACTTCCCCATTGATCCCACAGACTTCCCCATTGATCCCACAGACTTCCCCATTGATCCCATAGATTTCCCCATTCATCCCATAGATTTCCCCATTGATCTCATAGATTTCCCCATTGATCCCATAGACTTCCCCATTGATCCCATAGATTTCCCCATTGATCCCACAGATTTCCCCATTGATCCCATAGATTTCCGATTGATCCCATAGACTTCCCCATTGATCCCACAGCTTTCCCCCTTGATCCCATTGAATTCCACATTGATCCCATTGATTTCCCCATTGATCCCCTTGATCCCATTGAATTCCCCATTGAGCCCATTGATTTCCCCATTGATCGCATTGATGCCATTGAATTCTCCATTGATCCCATAGATTTCCCCATTGATTCCATTGAATTCCCATTGATCCCATTGATTTCCCATTGATCCCATAGATTTCCCCATTGATCCCATAGATTTCCCCATTGATCCCCTTGATCCCATTGAATTCCCCATTAATCCCATTGATTTCCCAATTGATCCCCTTGATCCCAGTGAATTCCACATTGATCCCATTGATTTCCCCATTGATCCCCTTGATCCAATTGAATTCCCCACTGAGCCCATTGATTTCCCCATTGATCCCCTTGATCCCATTGAATTCCCCATTGATCCCATAGATTTCCCCATTGATCCCCTTGATCCCATTGAATTCCCCATTGATCCCATTGATTTCCCATTGATCCTCTTGTTCCCATTGAATTCCCCATTGATCCCATAGATTTCCCCATTGATCCCCTTGATCCATTGAATTCCCCATTGATCCCATAGATTTCCCCATTGATCCCCTTGATCCCATTGAATTCCCCATTGATCCCATTGATTTCCCAATTGATCCCCTTGATCCCATTGAATTCCCCATTGATCCCATTGATTTCCCCATTGATCCCCTTGATCCCATTGAATTCCCCATTGATCCCATTGATTTCCCCATTGATCCCCTTTATCCCATTGAATTCCCCATTTATCCCAGATTTCCCCATTGATCCCCTTGATCCCATTGAATTCCCTATTGATCCCATAGATTTCCCCATTGATCCTCTTGATTCCATTGAATTCCCCATTGAGCCCATAGATTTCCGCATTGATCCCCTTGATCCCATTGAATTCCCCATTGATCCCATTGATTTCCCCATTGATCCCCTTGATCCCATTGAATTCCCCATTGATCCCATTCATTTCCCCATTGATCCCCTTGATCCGATTGAATTTCCCATTGATCCCCTAGATCCCATTGAATTCCCCATTGATCCCATAGATTTCCCCTTTGATCCCCTTGATCCCATTGAATTCCCCATTGATCCCATTGATTTCCCCATTGATCCCCTTTATCCCATTGAATTCCCCATTTATCCCAGATTTCCCCATTGATCCCCTTGATCCCATTGAATTCCCTATTGATCCCATAGATTTCCCCATTGATCCTCTTGATACCATTGAATTCCCCATTGAGCCCATAGATTTCCGCATTGATCCCCTTGATCCCATTGAATTCCCCATTGATCCCATTGATTTCCCCATTGATCCCCTTGATCCCATTGAATTCCCCATTGATCCCATTCATTTCCCCATTGATCCCTTGATCCGATTGAATTTCCCATTGATCCCCTAGATCCCATTGAATTCCCCATTGATCCCATAGATTTCCCCTTTGATCCCCTTGATCCCATTTAATTCCCCATTGATCCCATTGATTTCCCCATTGATCCCCTTGATCCCATTGAATTCCCCATTGATCCCATTGAGTTCCCCATTGATCCCCTTGATCCCATTGAATTCCCCATTGATCCCATAGATTTCCCAATTGATCCCCTTGATCCCATTGAATTCCCCATTGATCCCATAGATTTCCCCATTGATCCCCTTGATCCCATTGAATTCCCCATTGATTTCCCCATTGACCACCTTGATCCCATTGAATTCCCCATTGATCCCATTGATTTCCCCATTGATCCCATAGATTTCTCCATCGATCCCATATATTTCCCCATTGATCCCATAGATTTCCCCATTGATCCCATAGATTTCTCCATTGATCCCATAGATTTCCCCATTGATCCCACAGACTTCCCCATTGATCCCACAGACTTCCCCATTGATCCCACAGACTTCCCCATTGATCCCATAGATTTCCCCATTCATCCCATAGATTTCCCCATTGATCTCATAGATTTCCCCATTGATCCCATAGACTTCCCCATTGATCCCATAGATTTCCCCATTGATCCCACAGATTTCCCCATTGATCCCATAGATTTCCGATTGATCCCATAGACTTCCCCATTGATCCCACAGCTTTCCCCCTTGATCCCATTGAATTCCACATTGATCCCATTGATTTCCCCATTGATCCCCTTGATCCCATTGAATTCCCCATTGAGCCCATTGATTTCCCCATTGATCGCATTGATGCCATTGAATTCTCCATTGATCCCATAGATTTCCCCATTGATCCCATTGAATTCCACGTTGAGCCCATTGATTTCCCCATTGATCCCATAGATTTCCCCATTGATCCCCTTGATCCCATTGAATTCCCCATTGATCCCAAAGATTTCCCCATTGATCCCCTTGATCCCATTGAATTCCCCATTGATCCCATAGATTTCCCCATTGATCCCCTTGATCCCATTGAATTCCCCATTAATCCCATTGATTTCCCAATTGATCCCCTTGATCCCATTGAATACCCCATTGATCCCATTGATTTCCCAATTGATCCCCTTGATCCCATTGAATTCCACATTGATCCCATTGATTTCCCCATTGATCCCCTTGATCCCATTGAATTCCCCATTGAGCCCATTGATTTCCCCATTGATCCCCTTGATCCGATTGAATTCCCCATTGATCCCATAGATTTCCCCATTGATCCCCTTGATCCCATAGAATTCCCCATTGATCCCATGGATTTCCCCATTGATCCCCTTGTTCCCATTGAATTCCCCATTGATCCCATAGATTTCCCCATTGAACCCCTTGATCCCATTGAATTCCCCATTGATCCCATAGATTTCCCCATTGATCCCCTTGATCCCATTGAATTCCCCAAAGATCCCATAGATTTCCCCATTGATCCCCTTGATCCCATTGAATTCCCCATTGATCCCATTGATTTCCCAATTGATCCCCTTGATCCGATTGAATTGCCCATTGATCACATTGATTTCCCCATTGATCCCCTTGATCCCATTGAATTCGCCATTGATCCCATTGATTTCCCCATTGATCCCCTTGATCCCATTGACTTCCCCATTGATCCCATAGATTTCCCCATTGATTCCCTTGATCCCATTGAATTCCCCATTGATCCCAAAGATTTCCCCATTGATCCCCTTGATCCCATTGAATTCCCCATTGATGCCATTGATTTCCCCATTGATCCCCTTGATCCCATTGAATACCCCATTGATCCCATAGATTTCCCCATTGAATCCATTGAATTCCCCATTGATCCCATTGATTTCCCCATTGATCCCATAGATTTCGCCATTGATCCCATAGATTTCCCCATTGATCCCCTTGATCCCATTGAATTCCCCATTAATCCCATTGATTTCCCAATTGATCCCCTTGATCCCATTGAATTCCACATTGATCCCATTGATTTCCCCATTGATCCCCTTGATCCCATTGAATTCCCCATTGAGCCCATTGATTTCCCCATTGATCCCCTTGATCCCATTGAATTCCCCATTGATCCCATAGATTTCCCCATTGATCCCCTTGATCCCATTGAATTCCCCATTGATCCCATTGATTTCCCCATTGATCCCCTTGATCCCATTGAATTCCCCATTGATCCCATAGATTTCTCCATTGATCCCCTTGATCCCATTGAATTCCCCATTGATCCCATAGATTTCCCCATTGATCCCCTTGATCCCATTGAATTCCCCATTGATCCCATTGATTTCCCAATTGATCCCCTTGATCTTATTGAATTGCCCATTGATCCCATTGATTTCCCCATTGATCCCCTTGATCCCATTGAATTCGCCATTGATCCCATTGATTTCCCCATTGATCCCCTTGATCCCATTGACTTCCCCATTGATCCCATAGATTTCCCCATTGATCCCCTTGATCCCATTGAATTCCCCATTGATCCCATAGATTTCCCCATTGATCCCCTTGAATTCCCCATTGATGCCATTGATTTCCCCATTGATCCCCTTGATCCCATTGAATACCCCATTGATCCCATAGATTTCCCCATTGATCACATTGAATTCCCCATTGATCCCATTGATTTCCCCATTGATCCCATAGATTTCCACATTGATCCCATAGATTTCCCCATTGATCCCCTTGATCCCATTGAATTACCCATTGATCCCATTGATTTCCCAATTGATCCCCTTGATCCCATTGAATTCCCCATTGATCCCATTGATTTCCCCATTGATCCCCTTGATCCCATTGAATTCCCCATTGATCCCATTGATTTCCCCATTGATCCCCTTTATCCCATTGAATTCCCCATTTATCCCAGATTTCCCCATTGATCCCCTTGATCCCATTGAATTCCCTATTGATCCCATAGATTTCCCCATTGATCCTCTTGATTCCATTGAATTCCCCATTGAGCCCATAGATTTCCGCATTGATCCCCTTGATCCCATAGAATTCCCCATTGATCCCATTGATTTCCCCATTGATCCCCTTGATCCCATTGAATTCCCCATTGATCCCATTCATTTCCCCATTGAACCTTGATCCGATTGTATTTCCCATTGATCCCCTTGATCCCATTGCATTCCCCATTGATCCCATAGATTTCCCCATTGATCCCATTGAATTCCCCATTGATCCCATAGATTTCCCCATTGATCCCCTTAATCCCATTGAATTCCCCATTGATCCCATTGATTTCTCCATTGATCCCATTGAATTCCCCATTGATCCCGTTGATCCCATTGAATTCCCGATTGATCCCATAGATTTCCCCTTTGGTCCCCTTGATCCCATTTAATTCCCCATTGATCCCATTGATTTCCCCATTGATCCCCTTGATCCCATTGAATTCCCCATTGATCCCATTGAGTTCCACATTGATCCCCTTGATCCCATTGAATTCCCCATTGATCCCATAGATTTCCCCATTGAACCCCTTGATCCCATTGAATTCCCCATTGATCCCATAGATTTCCCAATTGATCCCCTTGATCCCATTGAATTCCCCATTGATTTCCCCATTGACCACCTTGATCCCATTGAATTCCCCATTGATCCCATTGATTTCCCCATTGATCCCATAGATTTCTCCATCGATCCCATAGATTTCCCCATTGATCCCACAGACTTCCCCATTGATCCCACAGACTTCCCCATTGATCCCATAGATTTCCCCATTCATCCCATAGATTTCCCCATTGATCGCATAGATTTCCCCATTGATCCCATAGATTTCCCCATTGATCCCATAGATTTCCCCATTGATCCCACAGATTTCCCCATTGATCCCATAGATTTCCCCATTGATCCCATAGACTTCCCCATTGATCCCACAGATTTCCCCCTTGATCCCATTGAATTCCACATTGATCCCATTGATTTCCCAATTGATCCCCTTGAACCGATTGAATTGCCCATTGATCCCATTGATTTCCCCATTGATCCCCTTGAATTCGCCATTGATCCCATTGATTTCCCCATTGATCCCCTTGATCCCATTGACTTCCCCATTGATCCCATAGATTTCCCCATTGATCCCATACATTTCGCCATGGATCCCACAGACTTCCCCATTGATCCCATAGATTTCCCCATTGATCCCATAGATTTCCCCTTTGATCCCATAGATTTCCCTATTGATCCCATAGATTTCCCCATTGATTCCACTGAATTCCCCATTGATCCCCTTGATCCCCTTGAATTCCCCATTGATCCCATAGATTTCCCCATTGAGCCCATTGAATTCCCCATTGATCCCATAGATTTCCCCATTGATCCCCTTGATCCCATTGAATTCCCCATTGATCCCATAGACTTCCACATTGATCCCCTTGATCCCACTGAATTCCCCATTGATCCCATAGATTTCCCCATTGATCCCCTTGATCCCATTGAATTCCCCATTGAACCCATTGATGTCCCAATTGATCCCCTTGATCCCATAGCTTTCCCCATTGATCCCATAGATTTCCCCATTGATCCCATAGATTTCCCCATTGATCCCATTGATGCCATTGAATTCTCCATTGAACCCATAGATTTCCCCATTGATCCCATTGAATTCCACATTGATCCCATTGATTTCCCCATTGATCCCATAGATTTCCCCATTGATCCCGTAGATTTCCCCATTGATCCCCTTGATCCCATTGAATTCCCCATTGATACCATAGATTTCCCCATTCATCCCCTTGATCCCATTGAATTCCCGATTGATCCCAAAGATTTCCCCATTGATCCCCTTGATCCCATTGAATTCCCCATTGATCCCATAGATTTCCCCATTGATCCCCTTGATCCCATTGAATTCCCCATTGATCCCATATATTTCCCCATTGATCCCCTTGATCCCATTGAATTCCCCATTAATCCCATAGATTTCCGCATTGATCCCCTTGATTCCATTGAATTCCCCATTGATCCCATTGATTTCTCCATTGATCCCCTTGATCCCATTGAATTCCCCATTGATCCCATTCATTTCCCCATTGATCCCCTTGATCCGATTGAATTTCCCATTGATCCCCTTGATCCCATTGAATTCCCCATTGATCCCATAGATTTCCCCATTGATCCCATTGAATTCCCCATTGATCCCATAGATTTCCCCATTGATCCCCTTAATCCCATTGAATTCCCCATTGATCCCATTGATTTCTCCATTGATCCCATTGAATTCCCCATTGATCCCGTTGATCCCATTGAATTCCCCATTGATCCCATAGATTTCCCCTTAGATCCCCTTGATCCCATTTAATTCCCCATTGATCCCATTGATTTCCCCATTGATCCCCTTGATCCCATTGAATTCCCCATTGATCCCATTGAGTTCCCCATTGATCCCCTTGATCCCATTGAATTCCCCATTGATCCCATAGATTTCCCCATTGATCCCCTTGATCCCATTGAATTCCCCATTGATTTCCCTATTGACCACCTTGATCCCATTGAATTCCCCATTGATCCCATTGATTTCCCCATTGATCCCATAGATTTCTCCATCGATCCCATAGATTTCCCCATTGATCCCATAGATTTCCCCATTGATCCCACAGACTTCCCCATTGATCCCACAGACTTCCCCATTGATGCCACAGACTTCCCCATTGATCCCATAGATTTCCCCATTCATCCCATAGATTTCCCCATTCATCCCATAGATTTCCCCATTGATCCTATAGATTTCCCCATTGATCCCATAGATTTCCCCATTGATCCCACAGATTTCCCCATTGATCCCATAGATTTCCCCATTGATCCCATAGACTTCCCCATTGATCCCACAGCTTTCCCCCTTGATCCCATTGAATTCCACATTGATCCCCTTGATCCCATTGAATTCCCCATTGAGCCCATTGATTTCCCCATTGATCCCCTTGATCCCATTGAATTCCCCATTGACCCCATAGATTTCCCCATTGATCCCTTGTTCCCATTGAATTCCCCATTGATCCCATTGATTTCCCCATTGTTCCCCTTGATCCCATTGAATTCCCCATTGATCCCATTGATTTCTCCATTGATCCCCTTGATCCCATTGAATTCCCCATTGATCACATTGATTTCCCCATTGATTCCCTTGATCCCATTGAATTCCCCATTGATCCCATAGATTTCCCCATTGATCCCATAGATTTCCCCATTGATCGCATTGATGCCATTGAATTCTCCATTGATCCCATAGATTTCCCCATTCATCCCATTGAATTCCACGTTGATCCCATTGATTTCCCCATTGATCCCATAGATTTCCCCATTGATCCCCTTGATCCCATTGAATTCCTCATTGATACCAAAGATTTCCCCATTGATCCCCTTGATCCCATTGAATTCCCCATTGATCCCATAGATTTCCCCATTGATCCCCTTGATCCCATTGAATTCCCCATTAATCCCATTGATTTCCCAATTGATCCCCTTGATCCCATTGAATTCCCCATTGATCCCATAGATTTCCCCATTGATCCCCTTGATCCCATTGAATTCCCCATTAATCCCATTGTTTTCCCAATTGATCCCCTTGATCCCATTGAATTCCACATTGATCCCATTGATTTCCCCATTGATCCCCTTGATCCCATTGAATTCCCCATTGAGCCCATTGATTTCCCCATTGATCCCCTTGATCCGATTGAATTCCCCATTGATCCCATAGATTTCCCCATTGATCCCCTTGATCCCATTGAATTCCCCATTGATCCCATTGATTTCCCCATTGATCCCCTTGTTCCCATTGAATTCCCCATTGATCCCATAGATTTCCGCATTGAACCCCTTGATCCCATTGAATTCCCCATTGATCCCATAGATTTCCCCATTGAGCCCCTTGATCCCATTGAATTCCCCAAAGATCCCATAGATTTCCCCATTGATCCCCTTGATCCCATTGAATTCCCCATTGATCCCATTGATTTCCCAATTGATCCCCTTGATCCGATTGAATTGCCCATTGATCCCATTGATTTCCCCATTGATCCCCTTGATCCCATTGACTTCGCCATTGATCCCATTGATTTCCCCATTGATCCCCTTGATCCCATTGACTTCCCCATTGATCCCATAGATTTCCCCATTGATTCCCTTGATCCCATTGAATTCCCCATTGATCCCATAGATTTCCCCATTGATCCCCTTGATCCCATTGAATTCCCCATTGATGCCATTGATTTCCCCATTGATCCCCTTGATCCCATTGAATACCCCATTGATCCCATAGATTTCCCCATTGATTCCATTGAATTCCCCATTGATCCCATTGATTTCCCCATTGATCCCATAGATTTCCCCATTGATCCCATAGATTTCCCCATTGATCCCCTTGATCCCATTGAATTCCCCATTAATCCCATTGATTTCCCAGTTGATCCCCTTGATCCCATTGAATTCCACATTGATCCCATTGATTTTCCCATTGATCCCCTTGATCCCATTGAATTCCCCATTGAGCCCATTGATTTCCCCATTGATCCCCTTGATCCCATTGAATTCCCCATTGATCCCATAGATTTCCCCATTGATCCCCTTGATCCCATTGAATTCCCCATTGATCCCATTGATTTCCCCATTGATCCCCTTGTTCCCATTGAATTCCCCATTGATCCCATAGATTTCCCCATTGATCCCCTTGATCCCATTGAATTCCCCATTGATCCCATAGATTTCCCCATTGATCCCCTTGATCCCATTGAATTCCACATTGATCCCATAGATTTCCCCATTGATCCCCTTGATCCCATTGAATTCCCCATTGATCCCATTGATTTCCCAATTGATCCCCTTGATCTTATTGAATTGCCCATTGATCCCATTGATTTCCCCATTGATCCCATTGATCCCATTGAATTCGCCATTGATCCCATTGATTTCCCCATTGATCCCCTTGATCCCATTGACTTCCCCATTGATCCCATAGATTTCCCCATTGATCCCCTTGATCCCATTGAATTCCCCATTGATCCCATAGATTTCCCCATTGATCCCCTTGATCCCATTGAATTCCCCATTGATGCCATTGATTTCCCCATTGATCCCCTTGATCCCATTGAATACCCCATTGATCCCATAGATTTCCCCATTGATCCCATTGAATTCCCCATTGATCCCATTGTTTTCCCCATTGATCCCATAGATTTCCACATTGATCCCATAGATTTCCCCATTGATCCCCTTGATCCCATTGAATTACCCATTGATCCCATTGATTTCCCAATTGATCCCCTTGATCCCATTGAATTCCCCATTGATCCCTTTGATTTCCCCATTGATCCCCTTGATCCCATTGAATTCCCCATTGATCCCATTGATTTCCCCATTGATCCCCTTTATCCCATTGAATTCCCCATTTATCCCAGATTTCCCCATTGATCCCCTTGATCCCATTGAATTCCCTATTGATCCCATAGATTTCCCCATTGATCCTCTTGATTCCATTGAATTCCCCATTGAGCCCATAGATTTCCGCATTGATCCCCTTGATCCCATAGAATTCCCCATTGATCCCTTTGATTTCCCCATTGAACCCCTTGATCCCATTGAATTCCCCATTGATCCCATTCATTTCCCCATTGAACCTTGATCCGATTGTATTTCCCATTGATCCCCTTGATCCCATTGCATTCCCCATTGATCCCATAGATTTCCCCATTGATCCCATTGAATTCCCCATTGATCCCATAGATTTCCCCATTGATCCCCTTAATCCCATTGAATTCCCCATTGATCCCATTGATTTCTCCATTGATCCCATTGAATTCCCCATTGATCCCGTTGATCCCATTGAATTCCCGATTGATCCCATAGATTTCCCCTTTGATCCCCTTGATCCCATTTAATTCCCCATTGATCCCATTGATTTCCCCATTGATCCCCTTGATCCCATTGAATTCCCCATTGATCCCATTGAGTTCCCCATTGATCCCCTTGATCCCATTGAATTCCCCATTGATCCCATAGATTTCCCCATTGATCCCCTTGATCCCATTGAATTCCCCATTGATCCCATAGATTTCCCAATTGATCCCCTTGATCCCATTGAATTCCCCATTGATTTCCCCATTGACCACCTTGATCCCATTGAATTCCCCATTGATCCCATTGATTTCCCCATTGATCCCATAGATTTCTCCATCGATCCCATAGATTTCCCCATTGATCCCATAGATTTCCCCATTGATCCCATAGATTTCTCCATTGATCCCATAGATTTCTCCATTGATCCCACAGACTTCCCCATTGATCCCACAGACTTCCCCATTGATCCCACAGACTTCCCCATTGATCCCATAGGGGCAGCACGGTGGCATAGTGGTTAGCACTGTTGCCTCACAGCGCCAGGGACCCGGGTTCGAATCCGGCCTCGGGTGACTGTCTGTGTGGAGTTTGCACATTCTCCCCGTGTTTGCGTGGGTTTCCTCCGGGTGCTCCGGTTTCCTCCCACAGTCCAAAGATGTGCAGGTTAGGTTGATTGGCTATGATAAATTGACCCTTAGTGTTAGGGGGATTAAATACGTGGGGTTACAGGGATAGGGTGGGATATGTGTTGGTGTAGGGGTTACGGGGATCGGGTGGGATATGTGTCGGTGCAGGCTCGATGGGCTGAAATGGCCTCTATCTGCACTGTGGGGTTTCTGTGATTTCTGTGATTTCCCCATTCATCCCATAGATTTCCCCATTGATCGCATAGATTTCCCCATTGATCCCATAGATTTCCCCATGGATCCCATAGATTTCCCCATTGATCCCATAGATTTCCCCATTGATCCCATAGACTTCCCCATTGATCCCACAGATTTCCCCCTTGATCCCATTGAATTCCACATTGATCCCATTGATTTCCCAATTGATCCCCTTGAACCGATTGAATTTCCCATTGATCCCATTGATTTCCCCATTGATCCCCTTGAATTCGCCATTGATCCCATTGATTTCCCCATTGATCCCCTTGATCCCATTGACTTCCCCATTGATCCCATAGTTTTCCCCATTGATCCCATACATTTCGCCATGGATCCCACAGACTTCCCCATTGATCCCATAGATTTCCCCATTGATCCCATAGATTTCCCCTTTGATCCCATAGATTTCCCTATTGATCCCATAGATTTCCCCATTGATCCCACTGAATTCCCCATTGATCCCCTTGAATTCCCCATTGATCCCATAGATTTCCCCATTGAGCCCATAGATTTCCCCATTGATCCCATGGATTTCCCCATTGATTCCATAGATTTCCCCATTGATCCCATTGAATTCCCCATTGATCCCCTTGATCCCATTGAATTCCCCATTGATCCCATAGACTTCCACATTGATCCCCTTGATCCCACTGAATTCCCCATTGATCCCATAGATTTCCCCATTGATCCCCTTGATCCCATTGAATTCCCCATTGAACCCATTGATTTCCCAATTGATCCCCTTGATCCCATAGCTTTCCCCATTGATCCCATAGATTTCCCCATTGATCCCATAGATTTCCCCATTGATGCCATTGAATTCTCCATTGATCCCATAGATTTCCCCATTGATCCCATTGAATTCCACATTGATCCCATTGATTTCCCCATTGATCCCATAGATTTCCCCATTGATCCCGTAGATTTCCCCATTGATCCCCTTGATCCCATTGAATTCCCCATTGATCCCATAGATTTCCCCATTCATCCCCTTGATCCCATTGAATTCCCGATTGATCCCAAAGATTTCCCCATTGATCCCCTTGATCCCATTGAATTCCCCATTGATCCCATAGATTTCCCCATTGATCCCCTTGATCGCATTGAATTCCCCATTGATCCCATATATTTCCCCATTGATCCCCTTGATCCCATTGAATTCCCCATTAATCCCATTGATTTCCCAATTGATCCCCTTGATCCCATTGAATTCCCCATTGATCCCATAGATTTCCCCATTGATCCCCTTGATCCCATTGAATTCCCCATTAATCCCATTGATTTCCCAATTGATCCCCTTGATCCCATTGAATTCCACATTGATCCCATTGATTTCCCCATTGATCCCCTTGATCCCATTGAATTCCCCATTGAGCCCATTGATTTCCCCATTGATCCCCTTGATCCCATTGAATTCCCCATTGATCCCATAGATTTCCCCATTGATCCCCTTGATCCCATTGAATTCCCCATTGATCCCATAGATTTCCCCATTGATCCCCTTGTTCCCATTGACTTCCCCATTGATCCCATTGATTTCCCCATTGATCCCCTTGATCCCATTGAATTCGCCATTGATCCCATTGATATCCCCATTGATCCCCTTGATCCGATTGACTTCACCATTGATCCCATAGATTTCCCCATTGATCCCATACATTTCCCCATGGATCCCACAGACTTCCCCATTGATCCCATAGACTTCCGCATTGATCCCAGTCTTCCCCATTGATTCCATAGATTTCCCCATTGATCCCATAGATTTCCCCATTGATCCTATAGATTTCCCCTTTGATCCCATAGATTTCCCCATTGATCACATAGATTTCACCATTGATCCCATAGATTTCCCTATTGATCCCATAGATTTCCCCATTGATCCCATAGATTTCCCCATTGATCCCATTGATCCCCTTGATCCCATTGAATTCCTCATTGATCCCACTGAATTCCCCATTGATCCCCTTGATCCCCTTGAATACCCCATTGATCCCATAGATTTCCCCATTGAGCCCATAGATTTCCCCATTGATCCCATGGATTTCCCCATTGATCCCATAGATTTCCCCATTGATCCCATTGATATCTCCATTGACCCCTTGATCCCATTGAATTCCCCATTGATCCCATTGATTTCACCATTGATCCCCTTCATCCCATTGAATTCCCCATTGATCCCATAGATTTCCCCATTGACCCTTTGATCCCATAGATTTCCCCATTGATCCCATTGATCCCATTGAATTCCCCACTGATCCCATAGATTTCCCAATTGATCCCATAGATTTCACCATTGATCCCATAGATTTCCCCGTTGATCCCATTGAATTCCCCATTGATCCCATAGATTTCCCCATTGATCCCATTGAATTTCCCATTGATCCCATTGATTTCCCCATTGAACCCATAGATTTCCCCATTGATCCCATAGATTTCCCCATTGATCCCCTTGATCCCATTGAATTCCCCATTGATCCCATAGATTTCCCCATTGATCCCATTGAATTCCCCATTGATCCCATAGATTTCCCCATTGATCCCCTTGATCCCATTGAATTCCACATTGATCCCATAGATTTCCCCATTGATCCCATTGAATTCCCCATTGATCCCATTGATATCCCCATTGATCCCATTGAATTCCCCATTGATCCCATAGATTTCCCCAGTGATCCCCTTGATCCCATTGAATTCCCCATTGATCCCATTGATTTCCCCATTGATCCCCTTGATGCCATTGAATTCCCCATTGATCCCATTGATTTCCCCATTGATCCCCTTGATCCCATTGAATTCCCCATTGATCCCAGATTTCCCCATTGATCCCCTTGATCCCATTGAATTCCCCATTGATCCCATAGATTTCCCCATTGATCCCCTTGATTCCATTGAATTCCACATTGATCCCATAGATTTCCCCATTGATCCCCTTGATCCCATTGAATTCCCCACTGATCCCACTGATTTCCCCATTGATCCCCTTGATCCCAATGAATTCCCCATTGATCCCATTCATTTCCCCATTGATCCCCTTGATCCCAATAAATTCCCCATTGATCCCATAGAGTTCCCCATTGATCCCCTTGATCCCATTGAATTCCCCATTGATCCCATTGATTTCCCAATTGATCCCCTTGATCCGATTGAATTGCCCATTGAACCCATTGATTTCCCCATTGATCCCCTTGATCCCCTTGAATTTGCCATTGATCCCATTGATTTCCCCATTGATCCCCTTGATCCCATGGACTTCCCCATTGATCCCATAGATTTCCCCATTGATCCCATACATTTTCCCATGGATCCCACAGACTTCCCCATTGATCTCATAGACTTCTGCATTGATCCCAGTCTTCCCCATTGATTCCATAGATTTCCCCATTGATCCCACAGATTTCCCCATTGATCCCATAGATTTCCCCATTGATCCCATAGATTTCCCCTTTGATCCCATAGATTTCCCCATTGATGCCATAGATTTCCCCATTGATCCCATAGATTTCCCCATTGATCCCATTGATCCCCTTGATCCCATTGAATTCCTCATTGATCCCACTGAATTCCCCATTGATCCCCTTGATCCCCTTGAATTCCCCATTGATCCCATAGATTTCCCCATTGAGCCCATAGATTTCCCCATTGATCCCATGGATTTCCCCATTGATCCCATAGATTTCCCCATTGATCCCATTGATTTCTCCATTGATCCCCTTGATCCCATTGAATTCCCCATTGATCCCATTGATTTCAGCATTGATTCCATTGATCCCATTGAATTCCCCATTGATCCCATAGATTTCCCAATTGATCCCATAGATTTCCCCATTGATCCCATAGATTTCCCCGTTGATCCCATTGAATTCCCCATTGATCGCATAGATTTCCTCATTGATCCCATTGAATTCCCCATTGATCCCATTGATTTCCCCATTGAACCCATGGATTTCCCCATTGATCCCATAGATTTCCCCATTGATCCCCTTGATCCCATTGAATTCCCCATTGATCCCATAGATTTCCCCATTGATCCCATTGAATTCCCCATTGATCCCATAGATTTCCCCATTGATCCCCTTGATCCCACTGAATTCCCCATTGATCCCATAGACTTCCCCATTGATGCCCTTGATCCCATTGAATTCCCCATTGATCCCATAGATTTCCCCATTGATCCCCTTGATCCCATTGAATTCCCCATTGAACCCATTGATTTCCCAATTGATCCCCTTGATCCCATAGATTTCCCCATTGATCCCATAGATTTCCCCATTGATCCCATAGATTTCCCCATTGATCGCATTGATGCCATTGAATTCTCCATTGATCCCATAGATTTCCCCATTGATCCCATTGAATTCCACGTTGATCCCATTGATTTCCCCATTGATCCCATAGATTTCCCCATTGATCCCCTTGATCCCATTGAATTCCCCATTGATCCCAAAGATTTCCCCATTGATCCCCTTGATCCCATTGAATTCCTCATTGATCCCATAGATTTCCCCATTGATCCCCTTGATCCCATTGAATTCCCCATTAATCCCATTGATTTCCCAATTGATCCCCTTGATCCCATTGAATTCCCCATTGATCCCATAGATTTCCCCATTGATCCCCTTGATCCCATTGAATTTCCCATTAATCCCATTGATTTCCCAATTGATCCCCTTGATCCCATTGAATTCCACATTGATCCCATTGATTTCCCCATTTATGCGCTTGAACTCATTGAATTCCCCATTGAGCCCATTGATTTCCCCATTGATCCCCTTGATCCGATTGAATTCCCCATTGATCCCATAGATTTCCCCATTGATCCCCTTGATCCCATTGAATTCCCCATTGATCCCATTGATTTCCCCATTGATCCCCTTGTTCCGATTGAATTCCCCATTGATCCCATAGATTTCCCCATTGAACCCCTTGATCCCATTGAATTCCCCATTGATCCCATAGATTTCCCCATTGATCCCCTTGATCCCATTGAATTCCCCATTGATCCCATAGATTTCCCCATTGATCCCCTTGATCCCATTGAATTCCCCATTGATCCCATTGATTTCCCAATTGATCCCCTTGATCCGATTGAATTGCCCATTGATCCCATTGATTTCCCCATTGATCCCCTTGATCCCATTGAATTCGCCATTGATCCCATTGATTTCCCCATTGATCCCCTTGATCCCATTGATTTCCCCATTGATCCCATAGATTTCCCCATTGATTCCCTTGATCCCATTGAATTCCCCATTGATCCCATAGATTTCCCCATTGATCCCCTTGATCCCATTGAATTCCCCATTGATGCCATTGATTTCCCCATTGATCCCCTTGATCCCATTGAATACCCCATTGATCCCATAGATTTCCCCATTGATTCCATTGAATTCCCCATTGATCCCATTGATTTCCCCATTGATCCCATAGATTTCCCCATTGATCCCATAGATTTCCCCATTGATCCCCTTGATCCCATTGAATTCCCCATTAATCCCATTGATTTCCCAATTGATCCCCTTGATCCCAGTGAATTCCACATTGATCCCATTGATTTCCCCATTGATCCCCTTGATCCAATTGAATTCCCCACTGAGCCCATTGATTTCCCCATTGATCCCCTTGATCCCATTGAATTCCCCATTGATCCCATAGATTTCCCCATTGATCCCCTTGATCCCATTGAATTCCCCATTGATCCCATTGATTTCCCCATTGATCCTCTTGTTCCCATTGAATTCCCCATTGATCCCATAGATTTCCCCATTGATCCCCTTGATCCCATTGAATTCCCCATTGATCCCATAGATTTCCCCATTGATCCCCTTGATCCCATTGAATTCCCCATTGATCACATTGATTTCCCAATTGATCCCCTTGATCCCATTGAATTCCCCATTGATCCCATTGATTTCCCCATTGATCCCCTTGATCCCATTGAATTCCCCATTGATCCCATTGATTTCCCCATTGATCCCCTTTATCCCATTGAATTCCCCATTTATCCCAGATTTCCCCATTGATCCCCTTGATCCCATTGAATTCCCTATTGATCCCATAGATTTCCCCATTGATCCTCTTGATTCCATTGAATTCCCCATTGAGCCCATAGATTTCCGCATTGATCCCCTTGATCCCATTGAATTCCCCATTGATCCCATTGATTTCCCCATTGATCCCCTTGATCCCATTGAATTCCCCATTGATCCCATTCATTTCCCCATTGATCCCCTTGATCCGATTGAATTTCCCATTGATCCCCTAGATCCCATTGAATTCCCCATTGATCCCATAGATTTCCCCTTTGATCCCCTTGATCCCATTGAATTCCCCATTGATCCCATTGATTTCCCCATTGATCCCCTTTATCCCATTGAATTCCCCATTTATCCCAGATTTCCCCATTGATCCCCTTGATCCCATTGAATTCCCTATTGATCCCATAGATTTCCCCATTGATCCTCTTGATACCATTGAATTCCCCATTGAGCCCATAGATTTCCGCATTGATCCCCTTGATCCCATTGAATTCCCCATTGATCCCATTGATTTCCCCATTGATCCCCTTGATCCCATTGAATTCCCCATTGATCCCATTCATTTCCCCATTGATCCCTTGATCCGATTGAATTTCCCATTGATCCCCTAGATCCCATTGAATTCCCCATTGATCCCATAGATTTCCCCTTTGATCCCCTTGATCCCATTTAATTCCCCATTGATCCCATTGATTTCCCCATTGATCCCCTTGATCCCATTGAATTCCCCATTGATCCCATTGAGTTCCCCATTGATCCCCTTGATCCCATTGAATTCCCCATTGATCCCATAGATTTCCCAATTGATCCCCTTGATCCCATTGAATTCCCCATTGATCCCATAGATTTCCCCATTGATCCCCTTGATCCCATTGAATTCCCCATTGATTTCCCCATTGACCACCTTGATCCCATTGAATTCCCCATTGATCCCATTGATT